>NW_022631253.1:27179-269620 GCF_010015895.1 Lontra canadensis | reverse complement strand
GCCTAGAGCAGTCTATACTTTTAATGCCATTCTGATTAAAATTCCACTGTTATTTTTCAAAGAGCTGGAGCAAATAATCCAGAAATTTGTATGGAATCAGAGGAGACCCTGAATCACTAAGGAAATGTTGAAAAACAAAAATAAAACTGGGGGCATCACGTTACCTGATTTCAAGCTTTACTACAAAGCTGTGATCACCAAGTCAGCATGGTACTGGCATAAAAACAGACACATAGACCAGTGGAACAGAGTAGAGAGCCCAGATATGGACCCTCCACTCTATGGTCAGTTAATCTTCGACAAAACAGGAAAAAATATACAGTGGAAAAAATACAGTCTCTTCAATACATGATGCTGGGAAAACTGGACAGCTATATGCAGAAGAATGAAACTCGACCATTCTCTTACTCCGTACACATAGATGAACTCAATGGATAAAAGATCTCAACGTGAGACAGGAATCCATCAGAATCCTAGAGGAGAACATAGGCAGTAACTTCTTCGATATCAGCCACAGCAACTGCTTTCAAGATATGTCTCCAAAGGCATAGGAAACAAAAGCCAAAATAAACTTTTGGGACTTCATCAAGATCAAAAGCTTCTGCACAGCAAAGGAAACAGTCAACAAAACAAAGAGGCAACCCACGGAATGGGAGAAGATATTTGCAAATGACAGTACAGACAAAATGTTGATATCCAGGATCTATAAAGAACTCCTGAAACTCAACACACGCAAAACAGATAATCATAACAAAATGGGCAGAAGAGGGGCACCTGGGTGGCTCAGTGGGTTAAGCCTCTGCCTTCGGCTCAGGTCATGATCTCAGGGTCCTGGGATCGAGCCCCTTCTATAAAGTTCTATAAAGAACTATAAAGTTCTATAAAGAACTTTATATAGAACTATATAACTTTATATAGAACTATAAAGTTCTATAAAGAACTCCTAAAACTCAACACACACAAAACAGATAATCCTATCAAAAAATGGGCAGAAGACATGAACAGACACTTCTCCAATGAAGACATACAAATGGCTATCAGACACATGAAAAAATGTTCATCATCACTAGCCATCAGGGAGATTCAAATTAAAACCACCTTGAGATACCACCTTACACCAGTTAGAATGGCCAAAATTAACAAGACAGGAAACAACATGTGTTGGAGGGGTTGTGGAGAAAGGGGAACCCTCTTCCACTGTTGGTGGGAATGCAAGTTGGTGCAGCCACATTGGAGAACAGTGTGGAGATTCCTCAAGAAATTAAAAATAGAGCTTCCCTATGACCCTGCAATTGCACTACTGGGTATTTACCCCAAAGATACAGATGGAGTGAAAAGAAGGGCCACCTGTACCCCAATGTTTATAGCAACAATGGCCACGGTCGCCAAACTGTGGCAAGAACCAAGATGCCCTTCAACGGATGAATGGATAAGGAAGATGTGGTCCATATATGCTATGGAGTATTATGCCTCCATCAGAAAGGATGAATGCCCAACTTTTGTAGCAACATGGACGGGACTGGAAGAGATTATGCTGAGTGAAATAAGTCAAGCAGAGACAGTCAATTATCATATGGTTTCACTTATTTGTGGAGCATAACAAGTAACATGGAGGACATGGGGAGTTAGGAGAAGGGAGTTGGGGGAAATTGGAAGGGAAGGTGAACAATGAGAGACTATGGACTCTGAAAAACAATCTGAAGGGTTTGAAGAGGTGGGGGGTTGGGAGGTTGGGGGAACCAGGTGGTGGGTATTAGAGAGGGCACAGATTGCTTGGAGCACTGGGTGTGGTACAAAAACAATGAATACTGTTATGCTGAAAATAAATTAAAAAAATGATTAAAAAAAAAACAAAAAAAATCCAAAAAAGAAAAAAAATAAATGTTGGTGAGGATGTGGAGAAAAAAAAAAAAAGAACGTAGAAATGGATCCTTAATATTATGGTCAACTAATCTGACAAAGCAGGAAAGAATATGCAGTGGAAAAATGTCAGCCTCTTCAACAAATGGTTTTGGAAAAATTTGACAGCTGCATGTACAAGAATGAAACTGTATCATTTTTTTACACAATGCACAAAAATAAACTTAAAATTGGTGAAAGACCTAAATGTGAGACAGGAATCCATCAAAGTTCTAGAGACAAACACAGGCAGCAATCTCTTCAACCTTGGCCATACCAATTTCTTGCTAGACATGTCTCCAAAGGCAAGGGAAACAAAAGCAAAAATGAACTATTGGGACTTCACCAAGATAGCTTCTGCAGTGCAAAGGAAACAGTCAAAAAAATTAAAAGGCAACCTATGGAATGGGATAAAATTTTTACAAATGACAAATCAGATAGAGGGCTGGTATTCAAGGTCTATAAAGAACGTATCAAACTCAATATCCAAAAAACAAATAATCCAATCAAGAAATGGAAAGAAGACATGAACAGACACTTCTCAAAAAAGACATACAAATGGCTAAAAGACACAAGAAAAAAATGTTCAACATCACTTGCCATTGGGAAAATACAAATCAAAACCAGTTAGAATAGCCAAAATTAACAAGTCAAGAAACAAGACATGTTGGTGAGGATGCAGAGAACGGGGAACCTTCCTATACTTTTGGTGGGAATGCAAACTGGTGTAGCTACTCTGGAAAACATTATGGAGGTTCTTTAAGAAGTTAAAAATAGAGCTACCCTACGACCCAACAATTGCAGTACCAGGTATTTACCCCAAAGTTACAAATTTAGTGAAACAAAAGGACACCTCCACCCCAATTTTTATAGCAGCAATGTCCGTGATAGTCAAACTTTGGAAAGACCTGAAATGTCCACTGACAGATTAATGGATAAAGAAAATGTGGCACATCTATACAATGGAACATTACTCAGCCATCAGAAAGGATGAATAGTTATCATCTACATCAGCATGGATGGAACTGGAGGGTATTATGCTGAGCAAAATATGTCAGAGAAAGGTAATTATCATATAACTTCACTCATATGTGGAATATAAGAAACAGTGCAGAGGATCATAGGGGAGGGAAGGGAAAACTGAATGGGAAGAAATCAGAGAGGAAGACAAACCATGAGAGACTCTTAACTATAGGTAACAAATTGAGGGTTGCTGGAGAGGTGGGTGGGGGGATGGGGTAATTGGGTGATGAGCTCTACGGAGGGCACATGAAGTGATGAGCTCTGGGTGTTATACACAACAGATGAATTATTGAACACTACATCTGAAACTAATGATGTACTATATGTTGGCTAATTGAATTTAAATTACAAAAAATAAAAGCCAGGAATGATGACAAGGATCTAATTTCCAATTACTAGGTCTTAAAAATGTCAGCACTACAATAAATAACATCTATTTAACTTCATTGCACAGAATTGGAAAATGAAGCTCAGCAAAAACAATGATAGAATTAAGAAGTAGAAAGCCAGTAAGCGTCAGAACATTGATTTGAATTATGGTAAGTCTGCCTCTAAAGCCAGTGAACTTTCAATCATGTTTCAAGTAGCAATATCAACATTGATATTGCCAAGGAAAATTGTATCACAGTAGAAGGTCAGCTACTGGAGTAAGGTTAATAGGCAGATTTGAATGCTTGGCCAGTTTCCTGCTTATCAAGCTGCTTGAAAAATTAAAAGCAGTAATACTTAAATTTTACCAGAAGGAGGCTGATTTATTTTATTTTATTTTATATTTTATTAACATATGATGTATTATTTGTTTCAGGTTTACAGGTCTATGATTCATCAGTCTTACACAATTCACAAGAGGCTGATTTAGATTTCCTCAATGAATGAAGATCTAATCTGGTTCAGAAAAAAAAAGTTCCTTAAAAGTAAAATCTGCTTATTATACTTGACATCTTTGTCTCTTAGGATACATGCTTGTAAAATGTTGTATTTTGATTGAATGATTTTTAGGGTTGCAACAAAAGTAGAATATTTGGCATGTCACAAAAATATCTAAAAATTGTATGTGTTTATAAAGTAGAATATTTAAAGAGCCATAATCCTGCAAAGAGAGAAAAAGAAATCACCAATAGGTAAACATATTTCTTTCAAACCTTTTTTTTCTATCTTTATGTCCAGATGTGGATACGTGTATAATTTATCCTAGTGAGGTCATTCTCTCTAAACAGTTTTCTGTCCAATACATTTATACAGTTAATTACTGTTCTCTTCTAACCACAAATATAATTATTTGGAACATAAAATAAACAACAAAACAAACCCACAAAACAAGGTTTGCTTGAAAGTAGTATAAGTCATAGGGTAATCCCTGAGCAAATACAAAAACATACTATGAGAACTACTAGAAATAAATAGTATTACTGTTACCATTAATTTTAACTGATATAATTGTTTACCTACCCTGAGAGACTGTGGACTCTGAAAAACAATCTGAGGGTTTTGGAGGGGTGGGGGGGTGGGAGGTTGGGTGAGCCTGGTGATGGGTACTATGGAGGGTATGTATTGCATGGAGCACTGGGAGTGGTGCATAAGCAATAAATTCTGGAACACTGAAAATAAATTTAAAAGAATAAAAATTTAAAAAAGAATCCTTGGGAAGACTTCAAAAAATGTATTGACGTACCTTAATGGAACATCTGAAAGATTTAGGAAAAGAAAATAAAATTCTTTTGAGCACTATGTTAGAAGATTTTAATGATTAGAGAGAATCCAGGTGTAGTTAGAGGAATAAAGACCTAGGTAGCTGCAGTGTGGAGAAAGACATCATCATAAAACCCTCACAGGTGACAGTCACATCATAGGCCTAACTCACAATTACAATGCAGTGTCCCTTGATCCCATCAAGAGTGCCATTACAAGCAGTGATTCATCAGTAACAGGCCTTATTGTGCTACTCTGACCTAAGGGCCTTGGGAGGGGTGATGGGTTTGGGTGGGGGGGATGAGTTAATGGTATTATAGCATATAGTGGGGATTACATGGGATGCCAGTCCCCTAGTATAATGGTAGACTCAAAACCAAGCTTCCAAACCAGAACATCCATAGTTTCCTTACTCAATGTAATGATAATCAAAGTGCCAATTGATCTTTATTTTTGAGATATGCAAAAAAACAGTTATGACATTCACATTTCAAATTAACAAAGCAAGAAACAACAAATGTTCATCATCACTAGCCATCAGGGAAATTCAAGTCAAAACCACATTGAGATACCACTTTACACCAGTTAGAATGGCCAAAATTAACAGGACAGGACACAGGAAGTGTTGGAGGGTATGTGGAGAAAGGGTAATGCTCTTATACTGTTGGTGGGAATGCAAACTGGTGCAGCCACTTGGAAAACAGTATGGAGGTTCCTCAAAAAGTTAAAAATAGAGCTACTCTATGACCCAGCATTTGCACTACTAGGTATTTACCCCAAAGATACAGATGTGGTGAAAATAAGGGGAATAGGCACACCAATGTTCATAGCAGCAGTGTCCACAATAGCCAAACTGTGGAAGGAGACAAGATGCCCTTCAACAGATGAATGGACAAAGATGTTGTTCACATATACAATGGAATACTATGCAACCATCAGAAAGGATGAATACCCACCATTTACACAAACATGGGTGGAACTGGAGGGGATTATGTTAAGTGAAGTAAGTGAAACAGAGAAAGACAATTATCATATGGTTTCACTCATATGTGGGACATTAGGAATTCCGTGGAGGACTACAGGGGAAGGGAGGGAAAACTGAATGGGAAGACATCAGAGAGGAAGACAACCGGTGAGAGACTCTGGACTCCAGGAAACAAACTGAGGGCTTCAGAAGGGAGAGAGTGGGGGGATAGGGTAGCTGGGTGATGGGTATTAAGGAGGGCACATGTGGTTCTGAGCACTGTGTATTATATGCAACTAACGAATTGTTGAACACCACATCAAAAACTAATGATGTACTATATGGTGGCTAACTGAACATAATAGAAGAAATATGTATATACATATAAAAACCAATGTCAAGATGGGAGAAGAGTGGGGGACTCCATTTCAACCCTGAATTTAGCTGGATATATACCAAGGCAGTCTGAACACCCATGAGATCAGCCTGAGATGTAAGATTATATGTCTGGATCTCTATGGGGGCAGAGGATCTTCAATCAAGAGGTAGAAAGGACGGAGTTGTGACTGCTGGGATAGATATCAGAGGATAAACAGAAGTGGGAGGGAGTCACCTGAAGGTACCCACTGGAAAGTAAAATAATACCCCAGTGCAAAAGCATCATACACATGGGGACCAGTAATGGCTTGCAGATTGATAGTGTTGGGATGGGAATTGCCCAATAAAAGTGCTCCAACAGAATCCAGGAGCTTAAGGGGTAAACCTGGGGCCTGAGGCACCTGATTGTGTAGACCTGTACCTGCAAAACTGGGGGGCTGCCTATCACCAAAGTTGCCACAGTCACGGCTGCTACCACCACTGCAGCCATTGCCGAAACTGCCCGCACCCACCCAGACCAGAATTACTCATGATTTTGGAGGCACAGGGGGCAGAGACAAGTGGAGCCCTTGGTTGACTGCCGAGAGGATCACTGGGGGTGTGCACCACTTTTGGGAGGCTGTGGATTTTAGTGGCACTTGCAGCGGGGGAGACTGTGTTTTGGAGGATTTAAAGAGGAGCAGACCATGGCTTCTTTTCTCTGGGACAGAGTTCTGGGTGTGGACATTTTCCTTTTCCCTGACCCTGTGAAAAGGGGGGAAAGCTGCCAGAGAACAAAAGCTGTGAGAAAACAAAAACCCAAAAATCTGGTTTCCACAGAGCCTAGCCCTTTGATAGGGGGCAGGGAAACTCTGCCCAAGCAGGGTTGCCTGAAAAGCAAGGTGCCAGGCCCCTTTCCCAGAAGATAAGCTGGAAGAACAAAAGGATGACAGCCTGAGGGTCCCCATAATACTGAAAAATCCCAACACCAGGGAAAAATAGAACTGAATTCCCAGTGTTGCCTCACAGCCTGTTTATTTCTTAGATACAACTTTTTAAATTCTTTTTCATGTTTCTTCTCTGTTTTTTTTCTTTGTAGCCACTTAGCATTTCAACTAGATGCTTCTTTTTAAAGGATTTTGTTTATTTATTTGAGAGAGAGAGAATGAGAGAGAGAAAGCATGAGAGGGGGAGGGTCAGAGGGAGAAGTGGACTCCCCACTGAACAGGGAGCCTGTTATGGGACTCTATACCAGGACTCCAGGATCATGGCCTGAGCCAAAGGCAGCCACTCAATCAACTGAGCCACCCAGGTACCCCTCAGCTAGATGCTTAGTGCAACATATTCCATAGTAACTTTTTAACTTCTACTGTTTCACACAGATGCTTTCTTTCTCTTTTTCATATATATATATCTCTAACAAAGAGAACAAAACACACCCAGGAAGAACTGAAATACCCTACCTAGGCCACATTAAGAGATTATGACCCCTCCCATCAGCCCCTCCCCAACCTTTTTTTTTAAACATTATAAATCTTATTCTTAGGTTTCATTTTTCCTGGGTTTTCTTGGTGGTGGCTTCCGATCACTGCAAACTTTTCCAGGGTGAACCTTCCATGGATTGTGCTGGATATTTTTGACTATGTGCATTCTCACAATGACCCATCAACAGAATGACTAGGAGGAGGAATTCCCAACAAAGAAAAGAACCAGAGACAATGGCCTCTCCCACAGACTTAATGGATAGCAAGATAAGCAAGATGTCAGAAATAGACATCAGGGTAACTGTTATGAAGACAATAGCTAGGCTGGAGAAAACCATTAACGGCAACATAGATTCTCTAAGGGCAGAAATAAGAACAAATCAGGCTGAACGTAAAACGCAATGAATGAGATGCAGTCAAAATTAGATACTCTAACAGCTAGGGTAAATGAGGCAGAAGAAAGAATTAGTGATCTTGAAGAAAAACTGATAGAAAGGAAGGAACAGGAGGAGACCTGGAATAAATAGCTTAGAAGCCATGAAAACAGAATTAGAGAAATAACCCCATGAAATGTTCCGATGCCAGAATTATTGGGGTCCTTGAGGGGGTGGAGAGAGGACTAGAAGATATATTTAAGCGAATTGTTGCTGAGAACTTCCCTAATCTGGAGAACGAAACAAGCATTTGTGTCCTGGAGGCACAGAGGACCCCTCCCAAGATCAAGGAAAACAGACCAATGCCCCAGCATGCAATAGTAAAACTTGCAAATATTAGAACCAAGGAAGCCATCCTAAGAGCAGTTAAGGGAAAGAGATTACTTACCAGAAGGAGGAACATCAGAATAATGTCAAACCTGTCCACAGAGACCTGGCAAACCAGAAAAGGCTGGCAAAACATATTGAGGGTACTAAATGAGAAGAACATGCAGCCAAGAATACTTTATCTGATAAGGCTGTCATTCAGAATGGATGGAGAGATAAAGAGCTTTCAAGACTGGCAGAAACTTAAAGAATATATGACCACCAAGCCAGCACTGCACGAAATATTAAGGGTGGTTTATATAAATGGAGAATGTCCCCAAGAGTGATATAGAAGAGAAATTTACAGAGACAATCTATAGAAACAAGGACATCATGGGCAACATGATGACAATAAAGTCAAATCTTACAATAATGACTCTCAACATGAAAGGCCAAAATGTTCCCATGAAAGAGCACGGGGTTGCAGATTGAATAAAAAGACAGGACCCATCCATATGCTATCTACAAGAGACACATTTTTAACCTAAAGATACATCCAGACTGAAAGTGAAGGGATGGAGAACCATCTTTCATGCCAACAGACTTCAAAAGAAAGCTGGGGTAATGATTCTAGTATCAGACAAATTAGATTTTAAGCTAAAGACTGTAGTCAGAGATACCGAGAGAGACACCATATCATTCTTTTATTATTATTATTATTATTATTATTATTATTTTGCTTACATATTGCCATTTAATCAATTTATTATAATAAATTGGCACACAGCATTTATTCCAAACTCATCCTTCCATTATACATTGCAAAGGCAGGAAAACCAAAACATATACATATCCCATGCTTTTGCAGATAGGGTTCTGGAAATTATGTTCACTATTTCCTGCCAGTTAGAAAGAAGTAAGAATAGTGATTCGGCAGCTGCTGCTGAATAATATAATCAAGGAGACACTGGATTTTTCCACATTTTTCACCAGCTGCATGACTATAGAGAGGTAGTTGTGCTGTGAGCGGGACTGATTTCCAGATAGTTAGATCTCATTTAGGGCATCATTCTTAAACTAATTACTTATGCTAGCAGCTTCTTCAGGATTTACAGCTTCATGATTTGCAGCTCTCTGGTGGTGGGAGAGTAAGAGCTCTCCTAACTGACCAATCTGAAGGGGATTTTCTTTTTCTTTTTTTCTTTTTTTTTTAATTTAATTTTTTTTTCAGCATAACAGTATTCCTTGTTTTTGCACCACACCCAGTGCTCCATGCAATCCGTGCCCTCTCTAATACCCACCACCTGGTTCCCCCAACCTCCCACACCCCGCCCCTTCAAACCCCTCAGATTGTTTTTCAGAGTCCATAGTCTCTCATGGTTCACCTCCCCTTCCAATTTCCCCCAACTCCCTTCTCCTCTCTAACTCCCCTTGTCCTCCATGCTATTTGTTAGGCTCCACAAATAAGTGAAACCATATGATAATTGACTCTCTCTGCTTGACTTATTTCACTCAGCATAACCTCTTCCAGTCCCGTCCATGTTGCTACAAAAGTTGGGTATTCATCCTTTCTGATGGAGGCATAATAGTCCATTGTGTATATGGACCACATCTTCCTTATCCATTCGTCCGTTGAAGGGCATCTTGGTTCTTGCCACAGTTTGGCGACCGTGGCCATTGCTGCTATTAACATTTGGGGTACAAATGGCCCTTCTTTTCACTCCATCTGTATCTTTGGGGTAAATACCCAGTAGTGCAATTGCAGGGTCATAGGGAAGCTCTATTTTTAATTTCTTGAGGAATCTCCACACTGTTCTCCAATGTGGCTGCACCAACTTGCATTCCCACCAACAGTGTAAGAGGGTTCACCTTTCTCCACATCCCCTCCAACACATGTTGTTTTCTGTCCTGCTAATTTTGGCCATTCTAACTGATGTAAGGTGGTATCTCAATATGGTTTTAATTTGAATCTCCCTAATGGCTAGTGATGATGAACATTTTTTCATGTGTCTGATAGCCATTTGTATGTCTTCATTGGATAAGTGCCTGTTCATATCTTCTGCCCATTTTTTGATATGATTGTCTGTTTTGTGTGTGTTGAGTTTGGGGAGTTCTTTATAGATCCTGGATATCAACCTTTTGACTGTACTGTCATTTGCAAATATCTTCTCCCATTCCGTGGGTTGCCTCTTTGTTTTGTTGACTGTTTCCTTTGCTGTGCAGAAGCTTTCATTTGGATGAAGTCCCAAAAGTTTATTTTCGCTTTTTTTTTTCCTTTGCCTTTGGAGACATATGTTGAAAGCAGTTGCTGTGGCTGATATCAAAGAGGTTACTGCCTATGTTCTCCTCTAGGATTCTGATGGATTCTTGTCTCACGTTGAGGTCTTTTATCCATTTTGAGTTTATTTTTGTGTATGGTGTAAGAGAATGGTCGAGTTTCATTCTTCTACATATAGTTGTCCAGTTTTCTCAGCACCATTTATTGAAGAGACTGTTTTTTTTCCACTGTATATTTGTTCCTGTTTTGTCGAAGATTATTTGACCATAGAGTTGAGAGTCCATATCTGGGCTCTCTACTCTGTTCCACTGGTCTATGTGTCTGTTTTTATGCCAGTACCATGCTGACTTGGTGATCACAGCTTTGTAGTAAAGCTTTAAATCAGGTAATGTGATGCCCCCAGTTTTATTTTTGTTTTTCAACATTTCCTTAGCGTTTCGGGGTCTCATCTGGTTCCATACAAATTTCTGGATTATTTGCTCCAGCTCTTTGAAAAATACCGGTGGAATTTTGATCGGAATGGCATTAAAAGTATAGATTGCTCTAGGCAGTATAGATATTTTAACAATGTTTATTCTTCTGATCCAAGAGCATGGAATGGTCTTCCATCTTTTTGTGTCTTCTTCAATTACTTTCAGGAGTGTTCTGCAGTTCCTCGAGTACAGATCCTTTACCTCTTTGGTTAGGTTTATTCCCAGGTATCTTATGGTTCTTGGTGCTATAGTAAATGGAATCAATTCTTTAATTTCCCTTTCTGTATTTTCATTGTTAGTGTATAAGAAAGCCACTGATTTCTGTACGTTGACTTTGTATCCTGCCACGTTACTGAATTGCTGTATGAGTTCTAGTAGTTTGGGGGTGGAGTCTTTTGGGATTTCCATATAAAGAATCATGTCATCTGTGAAGAGAGAGTTTGACTTCTACATTGCCAATTTGTATACCTTTTCTCTTTGAGTCTGATTGCTGTTGCTAGGACTTCTAATACTACGTTGAATAAGAGTGGTGAGAGTGGACATCCTTGTCGTGTTCCTGATCTCAGGTGGAAGGCTGCGAGTTTTTTCCCATTGAGGATGATATTTGCTGTGGGTCTTTCATAGATAGATTTTATGAATTTCAGGAATGCTCCCTCTATCCCTATACTTTGAAGCGTTTTAATCAGGAACGGATGCTGGATTTTGTAAAATGCTTTTTCTGCATCAATTGAGAGGGCCATGTGGTTCTTTTCTCTTCTCTTACTGATTTGTTCTATCACATTGATTGATTTGCAAATGTTGAACCATCCTTGTAGCCCAGGAATGAATCCCACCTGGTGATGGTGGATAATCTTTTTAATGTGCTGTTGGATCCTGTTTGCTAGGATCTTGTTGAGAATCTTAGCATCCATACTCATCAGTGATATTGGTCTGAAATTCTCCTTTTTGGTAGGGTCTTTGCCTGGTTTGGAGATCAGGGTAATGCTGGCTTCATAGAAAGGGTCTGGAAGTTTTCCTTCTGCTTCAATTTTTTGAAACAGCTTCAGGAGAATAGGTGTTATTTCTTCTTTGAAAGTTTGGTAGAATTCCGCAGGGAATCTCTCAGGTCCTGGGCTCTTGTTTTTTGGGAGGTTTTTGATCACTGCTTCAATCTCGTTACTAGATATCGGTCTATTCAGGTTGTCAATTTCTTCCTGGTTCAATTTTGGGAGTTTATAATTTTCAGAAGTGCATTCATTTCATCTAGGTTGCTTAGCTTATTGTCATTTAACTGTTGATAATAACTTCTGATGATTGTTTCTACTTCCTTGGTGTTAGTTGTGATCTCTCCCTTCTCATTCATAATTTTATGAATTTGGGCTTTCTCTCTTTTCTTTTGGATTAGTGTGGCCAATGGTTTATCAATCTTCTTGATTCTTTCCAAAAACAAGCTTCTAATTTCATTGATACGTTCTACTGTCTCTCTGGTTTCTACCTCATTGATCTCTGCTCTAATCTTGATTATTTCCCTGCTTATATGTGGATTTGGTTTGATTTGTTGTTGATTCTCCAGTTCTTTGAGGTGTAGAGACAGCTGGTGTTTTCTGGATTTTTCAGTTTTTTTGAGGGAGGCTTGGATGGCTATGTATTTCCCCCTTAGGACCGCCTATGCTGTATCCCATAGGTTTTGGACCGAAGTGTCTTCATTCTACTTGGTTTCCATGAATTGTTTCAGTTCTTCTTTGATCTCCTGATTGATCCAAGCATTCTTAAGCAAGGTGGCCTGTAGCTTCCAGGTGTTTGAGTTCCTTCTGAACTTTTCCTTGTGATTGAGCTCCAGTTTCAAAGCATTGTGATCTCAGAATAAGCAGGGAATGATCTCAGTCTTTTGGTATCGGTTGAGTCCTGATTTGTGACCCAGTATGTGGTCTATTCTTTAGATGGTTCTATGTGCACTTGTGAAGAATGAGTATTCTGTTGTTTTAGGGTGGAATGTTCTGTATATATCTATGAGGTCCATCTGGTCCAATGTGTCCTTCAATGCTCTTTTTCTTTATTGATTTTCTGCTTTGATGATCTGTCTATTTCTGAGAGAGGCATGTTAAGATCTCCTACTATTAATGTATTCATATCAATATGACTCGTTATCTTGATTAACAGTTTTCTTATGTAATTGGGTGCTCCCATATTGGGGGCATAGATATTTACAATTGTTAGATCATCTTGGTGGATAGTCCCTTTAAGAATGATGTAGTGTCCTTCTGTATCTCTGACTACAGTCTTTAGTTTAAAATCTAATTTGTCTGATATGAGAATTGCTACCCCGGCCTTCTTTTGAGGCCCATTGGCATGAAAGATGCTTCTCCATCCCTTCACTTTCAGTCTGGGTGTATCTTTAGGTTCAAAATGGGTCTCTTGTAGACAACATATGGATGGGTCCTGTCCTTTCATCCAATCTGCAACCCTGTGCTGTTTTCTGGGTGCATTTAGGCCATTCACATTCAGAGTGATTATTGATAGATACGTTTTAATTGACATCGTGTTACCTTTGAAGTCTTTCTTTCTGGTGATTGTCTCTATTTTTCTGTTCAATGCTATTCTTAGGATTTTTCCTCTTTTATAGAACCTCCCTTAATATTTCCTGCAGTGTCACCTTGGTGGTTGCATGGTCTTTAAACCTTGCCGGTCTTAGAAACTCTTTATCTCTCCATCCATTTTGAATGTCAGTCTTGCTGGATAAAGTATTCTTGGCTGCATGTTCTTCTCATTTAGTGCCCTGAATATATCTTGCCAGCCCTTTCTGGCTTGCCAGGTCTCTGTGGACAGGTCTGACGTTATTCTGATGGGCTTTCCTCTGTAAGTAAGGAACCTCTTTGTCCTAGCGGCTTTCAAGAGATTGTATCTATGATTATGATTCCCCAATTTGACTACAAGGTGCCTTGATGTTTTTTTGGAATCTATAATTTTGGGTGGAGACAGTTCGGCCTCTAGTACATGAATGCTGGTTCCATTCACAAGATTGGGAAAATTTTCATGAAGAACTTGTTCCACTATATCTTCTAGACTTCTTTCTTTCTCCTCCCCTTCAGTGATTCCAATAATTCTGATGTTGTAACATTTCATGGCATCATTTATTTCCCTGATTCTGTTTTCGTGGCTTCTAAGCTGTTTGTTCCAGGCTTCCTCCTGATCCTTTCTCTCGATCTGTTTGTCCTCCAGATCACTAATTCTATCTTCTGTCTCACTTACCCTAGATTTGAGAGAATTTAGATTAGATTATGATTCATTGAGAGCATTGTGAATCTCAGCCCTGGTAGATTTTAGCTCTGCCCTAACATTGTGAACATCCTCTCTGGTCTCTCAGTTCGGCCCTAATCAATCCCATTTGGTCATCCATGGCTTTCTCCAACCTAGCTATTGCCTGGATAATTGTTAGCCTGAATTCTTTTTCCGACATATTGTCTATGTTGATAGCTGTTAGCTGTGTTGCAGAAGGCCCATCCTCTGTATTTTTCTTCTGTTGTGCATTCCTCCCCCTAGTCATTTTGGTGAGAGATGACTGAACAGATGTAGCTGGATGTATCGACCACGGTGCAGTCAAGGTGCACCCTGGAACACTTCTGAGCAATCACGATTCCCCACCCAAATGAGAGAAAAAAGAAAAGAAAAAGAAAAAAAGAGAGAGAGAGAGAGAGACAGGAAAGAAAGGAAGGATAAAAGAGAAGTTTCAGCACAAATGGGCCCCAAGGTAAGATTTATGAAGTATACAAACAAAAATAGACAAACAAAAAGAGTGATAAAAGTATATGACAAGAGAAAAAATAATATATATATATATACATACACATATACATATATATATATATACATACACATATACATATATATGCAAATAGAGGAAGAACCTCATCAAAAAGAACCCCGAGTGTAAGATTTATATACTATCAGGACAAACACAAAAACACAGAAACACTGGTGGAAGAAAAAGATGGGAGAGTGGTTAAAAATTCTCAGTGTGGGCGAGGTAGGTTGTTTTGATTTTT
Organism: Lontra canadensis; assembly: GCF_010015895.1. NCBI lineage: Eukaryota > Metazoa > Chordata > Mammalia > Carnivora > Mustelidae > Lontra > Lontra canadensis. The sequence continues at coordinate 254,691 of NW_022631253.1, read as the reverse complement.
CCTGGATGTATCTTGATATCTTTGTTAAAGGACTCAACTTTCCTAAGATAAAGGGGGATTAAAAATTGGTTTACCTATAGGGGTAGTATTGATTGGGGAAAAGAGATTACTTTGAAGTTTGCCTCTATATGAATATTAGAAAATAAAAATAAAAAAGGAATAAACAAGACTAAACTAAACTACAATTAAAAAAAGAAATTTAAAAAGTAGAAATGCAAAAGAAAAACGTATGTATCAAAAAGTTCAGGTTAGAAGGTTATTATGGAATTTGATGTACTGGACAGCTCACTGTGATGGTAAATAGGTTAAAAAATTATCTATATAGAAAAAAATGAGCCAAAATAGTGGGAACAAATTAAAAATAAAAGTTGTCCTATGAAGTAGTCATGGTTGTTCTCTTGTAGATTTTTTTTTTTCTTTCCCGGTTGGTTTTCTGGGGGAGGGGCCTGCCAGGTGGGTTTTCAGTCAATGATGTTCCCTGAGTTAAGTCCTCCAGTCCCCCTCAAGGGGGTGGGCTCTGAGGAAATCGGTTTTTTCAGGCTTTTGTTCTCTGGAGGTTTTTATGTTTGTTCACTTTTTTTTTTTTTCCTCTCGCCTTGACTGCTTTTGATGGTTTTTGTAGGTTTAGAGGAAAGCAAACTGCACCCTGAGATTCCTCTCAGAGAGAAGCCTCAGTCTGGCTGCAGAGCCCATATAAATTCCCCGTTGGCCGCTGGCAGAGCAGGTTCCGAGTCGCGGTCCCTGGGGATGCAGGATTTTCTGCTTGTACCCAAAACCAGGGCAGCAGAGGCGGCTGTCTGGGCAACTCCAGGCTGCCAGAGAGGTTCCAAGCAGCGATCTCACACTGAGATTTTCCTGCTAGCCCGGGATGGGATTGCCTGGTCTTTCTGGGTCTAAGAGTGCCCGACTTGCGCGCACCTCTCTCAGGGGGAGGCTGTGGGTTGCGCACGCGTGCGTCTCAGGCTCTGAGAGTGGGGTGCACGTCCGAAAGCACCAGCCTGGGTCTTCACGCACCTCTCTCAGGGGAGAGTTTGTGTCACGCGTCTCAGGCTCTGAAACAATGGCGCAGGTCTAAGAGCTCCGGGTGGTCCTTTGTACACCTCTCTCAGGGGAGGGTGAGGTGTGCAAGGGTCTTAGGCTCTGTAGCAGGGCTTGCACGTTCTGCCATCTGGCGTGGCTCCCAGCCCCTCACAGGAGCTAAACCCCACGCGTTCTCGGGTGCGCTGGCGGCTCAGGGACCAAGACCTGGTTTCTCTGCGGCACTCTCTGGCTCAGCACCAGGGGAGGCTGTCCTGGGTCCGATTCCCACAATCCGCCCCCCCTCCCCATCCTTTGTTGTTTTGAAGTGCTTTCAACCAGTCTCCAAGTTAATGCTGGTCCCTAGATGCAGGGCACTCTCATATTAGGGGTATTACTTTCCAATTGGTCGCCTCTGGTGGCTCCCTCCCTCTTTTGTTTATCTTCCAGTATCAGTCCGACGTTCCCACTCCGCTTTACCTGCCCACTGGCGTCTTCTGCCCCTGTAGAGATCCAGACGTGTATAATTGTGATCTCAGGCTGATTTCATGGGTGATCGGAGTTCTTTGGTAGGTAATCAGCTCACTTTAGGGTACAGGTTGAAATGGCGCCTCCTCCTACTTCCCCGCCATCTTGTCTCCCCCTGAAGGGGATTTTCTTATTCTCATTTGAAGGTCAGGCCTCAGCCCCATATTCCATTTGTTCTAAAAATGTGTTAGTATTTTATTTACTGCATTGAATCCTTTTCTGCCTAAAGTATTTATTTTATTTTTTATTTTTTAAATTTCTTTTCAGTGTACCAGAATTCATTGTTTATACACCACACCCAGTGCTCCATGCAATACATGCCCTCCACAATACCCACCAGCAGGCTCACCCAACCTCCCACCCCCCCCCGCCCCTTCAAAAACCTCATATTGTTTTTCAGAGTCCATAGTCTCTCATGGTTCATCTCCCCCTCCAATTTCCCCCAACTCCCATCTCCTCTCCATCTCCCTATGTCTTCCATGTTATTTCTTATGCTCCACAAATAAGTGAAACCATATGATAATTGACTCTCTCTGCTTGACTTATTTTATTCAGCATTATCTCTTCCAGTCCCAGCCATGTTGATACAAAAATACCATTCTTAAAAGGTCTATCCAACAAAAGCATCTAACAATTTTAAATATCTATGTCCCCTGACATGGGAGCAGCCAACTGTTGACCAGAATAAAGAGACATAATGATTAGAATATGTTAATTGTAGGAGACCTTAACATGCCACTCTTAGCAATAGATAGATCATCTAAACAGAAATTCAGCAAAGAAACAAGAGCTTTGAATGACACACTGGGCCAGATAGACCACATAGATATATACAGAACATTCCACCCTAAAACAGCAGAACACTCATTTTTCTCAAGCGCACATGGAACTTTCTCCAGAATAGACGACATACTGGTCGCAAATCAGGTCTCCACTGATAACAAAAGATTGAGATTATTCTTGCATATACTCATGCCACAGTGCTTTGAAACTGGGACTCATTTCCAAGAAAAAGTTGGGAAGAAATTCAATCAGTTGGAAGCTAAAGACCATCCTGCTTAAGAATGATTAGGTCAACCAGGAAATCAAAGAAGAAATTAAGCAATTCAAGGAAACCAATGAGAATGAAAGCACCTCAGTCCAAGACCTATGGGATACTGCAAAGTCCATTATAAGGGGGAAATACATAGCCATCCAAGCCTCACTCAAAAAAATAGAAAAATCCCAAATTCACCAATTAACTTTACACCTTAAAGAACTGGGGAAAAAACAACAAATGAAGCCTAACCCATGTACAAGAAGGGAAAGAATTAGGATTAGAGGATAGATCAATGAATCAGAAACCAGAAATACAGTAGAACACATCAATGAAACTAGAAGCTGGTTCATTGAAAGAATTAGTAAGATCGATAAACCACTGGCCAGATTTATCCAAAAGAAAAGAGAAAGGACCCAGGTTAATAAAATTTTGAATGAAAGGGGAGAGATCACAACTAACACCAAGTATATAGAAACAATTGTCAGAAATTATTATCAACAAATATATGCCAATAAATTAAGCAACCTGGAAGAACTGGATGCCTTCCTGGAAACCTATAAAATGCCAATATTGGAACAGGAAAAATTTTGTAACCTGAATAGACGAATAACCAGTAACGAGATTGAAGCAGTGATCAAATTCTCCCAAAAAGTGAGTCCAGGACCGAGGGATTCCCTGGGGAATTCTACCAAACATTCAAAGAGGAAATAATACCTATTCTCCTGAGGCTGTTTCAAAAAATAGAAACAGAAGGAAAACTTCCAGACTCCTTCTATGAAGCTAGGATTACCTTGATCCCAAAACCAGGCAAAGACCTGAACAACAACAACAACAAAAAAGTATTTCAGACCAACAATACATTAAATATCCACCATGACTAGGTGGGAGTTATACCTGAGAAGCAAGGGTGGGTCAACATTTGCAAGTCAATCAATATGATAGAACACAGTAATAAGAGAGAAGAGAAGAACCACATGGTCCTCTCAATTGATGCAGAAAAAGCATTTGACAAAATACAGCATCATTTCTTCATCAAAACTCTTCAGAGCGTAGGGATAGAGGGAACATTCCTCAATTTCATAAAAATCATCTATGAAAAACTGATGGTGAATACTATTCTCAATGGGGAAAAGCTGAGAGTCTTCCCTTTGAGATCAGGAACATGACAAGGATGCCCATTCTCACCACTATTGTTCAGCATAGTACTAGAAGTCCTAGCAACAGCAATCAGACAACAAAAAGAAATAAAAGGTATTCAAATTGGTAAAGAAGAAGTCAAACTCTCTCTTCTCAGGTGACATGATACTTTATGTGGAAAACCTAAAAGACTGCACTCCTAAATTACTAGAACTCAGACAGCATTTCAGTAATGTGGCAGGATACAACATCAATATACAGAAATCAGTTGCTTTTTTATACACTAACAATGCAACTGTAGAAAGCGAAGTTAGGGAATAGATTCCATTTGCAATAGCACCAAAAACCATAAGATACCTTGGAATAAATGTAACCAAAGAGGCGATGGATCTATACTCTAGAAACTACAGAATGCTTATGAAAGTAATTGAAGAAGATATAGAAAGATGGAAGAACATTTCATGCTCATGGATCAGAAGAAAAAACATTATTGAATTGTCTATGCTATACAGAGAAATGTATACTTTCAATGGCATCCCGATGAAAATACCATGGGCATTTTTCAAAGTGCTGGAACAAACAATTCTAAAGTTTATATGGAGCCAGAAAAGACCCAGAATCATCAAGGAAATGTTCAAAAAGAAAAACAAAGCTGGGAGAATCACGTTGCCTGATTTCAAACTCTATTACAAAGCTGTAATCACCAAGACAGCATGATACTGGCACAAAAACAGACACATAGATCAAAGGAACAGAATAGAGAACCCAGGTATGGATCCTCAATGCTATGATCAACTAATCTTTGACAAACCAGGAAAGAATATCCAATGGAAAGAAAAAAAAAAGACAGTCTCTTCAATAAATGGTGCTGGGAAAATTGGACAGCTATGTACAGAAGAGTAAAACTTGACCATTTTCTTACACTATTCACAAAGATAAATTCAAAATGGATGAAAAACTCCAATATGAGACAGGAATTCATCAAAATCCTAGAGGAGAACTTAGGCAGTAACCTCTCTGACATCAGCCACAGCAACTTCTATCAAGACACATCTCCAAAGCAAGGGAAACAAAAACGAAAATGATATTTTGGGACTTCATCAAGATCAAAACCTTCTGCACAGCAGAAGAAACAGTCAACAAAACAAAGAGGCCACCCATGGAACTGGAGAAGGTATTTGCAAATGACGGTACAGATAAAGGGCTGGTATCCAAGATCTATAGAGAGCTTGTCAAACTCAACACCCATAACAACAAATAATCAAGTCAAAAAATGGGCCAAAGACATGAATAGACACTTACCCAAAGGAGACATACAAATGGCTTACAGACACACGTAAAAATGTTCAAGATCATAGCTATCAGGGAAATTCAAATCAAAACTACATTGAGATACCACCTTACAGAAGTTAGAAAGGCCAAAAATTGACAAGGCAGGAAACAACAAATGTTGGAGAGGTTGTGGAGAAAGGGGACCCTCTTACACTGTTGGTGGGAATGCAAGTTGGTGCAGCCACTTTGGAAAACAGTGTAGAGGTTCCTCAAAATTTAAAAATAAAGTTATCCTATGCCCCAGCAATTGCACTACTGGGTATTTAATGCCAAAGATACAGATGTAATGAAAAGAAGGGCCATATGCACCCCAATGTTCATAGGAGCAATGTCCACAGTATCCAAACTGTGGAAAGAGCTGAGATGCCCTTCAACAGACAAATGGAGAGAGAAGATGTGGTCCATATATACAATGGAAGATTAGTCAGTCATCAGAAAGGATGAATAACCAGCTTTTGCATAGACATGGATGGAACTGGAGGAAATTATGCTAAGTGAAAGAAGTCAAGCAGAGAAAGTCAATTATCATATGATTTCACTTATTTGTGGAGCACAAAGAATAGCATGGCGGACATTAGGATAAGGACGGGGAAAATGAAGGTGGGGTAATCAGAGGGGGAGATTGACCATGGGAGACTATGGACTCCAGGAAACAAACTGATGGTTTTAGAGGTGAGGGCAATGGGGGAATGGGTTAGCCCAATAATGAGAATTTAGGAGGGCACTATCGCATGGAGCACTGGGTGTTACACATCAAAAACTAATGATGTACTGTATGGTGACTAACATAATAAACATTAATAAAAATAAATAAAATAAAATCAATGTAATAATATTCTGGAAAGCTAAAAAATAAAAACAAACAAACAAACAAACAGACAAAATCAAAGTTCCCAGGGAAGAATATCTAACCACATTTGCTTTTTTTTTTCTTTCTAAAAGAAGAATAAAACAATTTTCAAGGACATAGGTTTCCACAACCTGGAAGTTAGATATATGTTTAAGTTAGGCATAAACTTAATCATTGAACACCACATCAAGGACTAATTATGTACTATACAGTGGCTAACTAGCCATAATAAAAATAAATAAAATCTAAAAAATATATCAAATAATGATTGTTTTTGCACTTGACCACCATCCTTCAAATTTTGAAAAGAGAAAAGAAGAGAAGCAAAAACAGTTGATTTCATAGTAGAAGATCTGTTCAAAGAAGTTGACATTTAACATTTCCTAGGATCAAAAGGAAAGGAAACTTTGCTCTTATAATGGTGTTGGGTCTATTAAACCCATATCTTTCCATGGAATCATTATTTAAATATATAGAATGATAGACAATGTATATTTTAACTAATTTATTCAATCATTATTTTTTTATTTGTTGGGGATTTTTGTTTTGTTTTTTTGTGTGTATATTTATTTTTTAAATTGAAGTATAGTTGATGAACATTTGCCATGTTAGTTTCAGTTGTAAAACATAGTGAATCAACTTCTCCATACATTATGCTATGCTCACCACAAGTGTGGCTATCACCTGTCATCATACGATTTTATATTACTGACTATATTCTGTATGCTGTGCTGTACATCCCCATGACTTATTATTTTATAACTGGAAGTTTGTACTCTTAATCCCTTTCCCTTATTTTGCACATCCCCTCACCCCTTTCTCCTCTGGCAACCACCAGTTTGGTCTTTGCATTTATGGGTCTGTTTCTCTTTGTTCATTTCTTTTGTTTCTTAAATTTCACATATAAGTAAAATTATATTACTCAGATATGCAAAAAAAGCTGTTTCGTTGGCATTATGATCATGAGCCCTATTCTTGCTGATTGCAGACAAGAAACTTAAACTTGCAAATTAAAGATTTTTAAAAAGGGAAAGATATTAAAACATCTAACTTTATTTTATTTTATTATTATTTTGTTATTTTTTTGTTTTTTTAACTTTTTTATTTTTTCAGTGTTCTAAGAGTCATTGTTTATGCATCACACCCAGTGCTCCATGTAATACGTGCCCTCCTTAATAACCACCACCAGGCTCACCCAACCCTTCCCTCTGAAACCCTCAGTTTGTTTCTCAGAGTCCATAGCCCCTCATGGTTCATCTCCTCCTCTGATTTCCCCCAACACCCTTCTCCTCTCCTTCTCTCAATTCCTCTGTGTTATTCATATGTGCTCAGCCCTAGATAAAGCAGTTTTTCTTGTTGATTTGTCACAGTATCATAGAGAAGTGGGAGACTTGATTCAGCTCTTGTCAGCAACCAGCAACCTTGACACCTACTATGCAATAGGCACGATGCTGGGAACTTGGGGGATGTGAAGCTGACCCAGACAGAGACACCCACAGACTAATTCTCACAGTTATAGGACTAAGGATGAAACTTAATGAAGATATAACCTTACACAACTGAGGAAGAATATGCAGTATTCAAGCAGCTGACTTGGGACAGACAGCAAACCAAGGAAATAAGGCCCTCTGAGGCACTGACTCTAATCCAAGTGGAACAGAGATTGAGGAGGGATTGAGGGTTGAGGGTAGTAGCAGGGGAAAGTAAGTCTGAGATCCACCATCCAGTAGATAATTTGAAAGTTATTCCCTTACATGTGCGATCTTTCTACCCACACCATGGCCAGACCAATTCCTAACAAAAAAGTCAAATTGCCTCCTCCTGCAGCATATACCCTCCTTGTTGTCTCCATCCATCCTTGATGTCTCTTGACTTTCTCTCTTCTGTGGCCCCTGGAACCTAAGTCTCAAAATGGAGCTCCTACATGCTCTCTCATTCATTTAAATGTGATAACATTCTGTTTATTGATGGAAGTTTTCACCCTCAAATACAGGTGCTACACTGAATTCTGCCTTTCTCAAATATCTGGCAGAATAGAACTGAGTACATCTAGGGTGGGACATTTTTATTTTAGCATTTTGAGATGATATGAATTTTCTTTTCATTTCATTCTAATTGCCGGCATTGTGAGAAGTACATGAAAGCAAAGTTACGAACAATTGCTTTAAAAAAGAAATTTACACAACATAGGGCTTTGTCTGTATAGGCAAGTAGTATCTGAAATTTGAGAAGAAATTGGTCATCAAAATCAGTAATTGATAGTATGACCAAATTTCTAATCACTGTATAATTCCACTACTGGGATGTGCTCTACTCCAAAAGACTGTCACCCAAAGATACACCAGTTCTCAAAATATTATCTATCATCTATCTATCTATCTATCTATCTATCATCCATCTATCTATTTATCTATCATCTATCTATCTATCTATCTATCATCTATATATCATCTATCTATCTATCTATCTATCTATCTATTGCTGCTTTTTGACTTATTTTGCCAAAACTGTTTAAATGAGTCTATGGTAATGCAGACTACAGAGGATAATAAAATTGGATAAAAATATAAGTCACATGCCTACTGACACATTCTCTCTCTCTCTCTCACACACACACACACACTAAAAAAGAAAGATATTATGATGATATCAATATCAGAAACATGAGTTTAAGTATTTCAATTATATTTTGTGTGAGGAGGGCAGGATGGTGGCAGAATGACATGGGGATAATGGTGTCCAACCAATTTACCATAAACTCTAAGGCTTCAAATAACCCAAAGTTACTACTTCACAGTTTTTCTAGGCCAGAATTCCAGGGGAGGTTGTCTGGGATCTAAGTGTAGGATCTCACAAGACTAAAATCAAAATGTTCTCAGGACTGTGTTCATTACTGGAGGTTCTGAGGAAAAATCTGCTTCCAGGCTTCATTCAGGTTGTTGGCATGTATCATTTCCTTTCAGCTATAGGAGTGAGGTCCCTATTTTCTTTCTGGCTGTCATCTGAGGGCTCATTTTTGCTCTTAGAGGTTGCCCATATTCCATCTTGTGCTTTTCGTGTGGCCTTCTCCAGCAAAAACGGGTCAAGTCCTTCCCTCACTCTTTGAATATCTCTGCCTTCCCCTTCTGTTGCATCACACTGCAACTCTTCTGGCCTCACTCTTCTGCTTCTTAGGGCTCAGCAATTATAGTGGGCTCACCCCACTCAAACAATCCAAGATAATCTCCCTATTTTAAGGTCAACTGAATTATAGTTGTAAAGCCCTGTCACAGCAGTACCTACATATGTATTCAATTGAATAACAGAGTGACGGGAATCTTAGGGAGATATCTACAGAATTCTGCCTACCACACATATATTGTTTACTTAAGTTATTTTTGTCTTTTTTGAAGGATGGTGGTGAATTGTGTGACATCATAGCAAGGAATAATCTCTGATACTGATTCAAACTCAGTTAGCTCCAAAATGTCATAGAAAGTCTAAAGATACTGTTTCTCCAACAAGAAAAAGACAAGTATTCCATACAAAGAGTTTTAAATGCAACTCTCAGATTGGAAACACAGCATCTGAAGAATACAATTGTTCACTTAGAAAGCCCCATTTATGGTTAGCAATAAAGATTATATTCAAACACCATATTATGAAAATACTAACTCCCACCTGGCCTGTTTTTAGGAGATCCTCTTTCTCTCTGTCTCTCTGGTTCACCTTCACAGTGCCTCAATGTCAAGTAGTACCTCAGATCTTCTGGCCACAAAATGAAGTACTGCATTTGGAGAAGACAGTAGTTAGACCAATCAGAGCAGAAGTCCTCCTGAGATCCTAGAGAAGGTGCATCCTCCAACAGCCATTCCTCAGGGAGTGATGATTGGACCTCACAAGTGATTCTTGCTGGGAAAATAAAAAAGGAGGACTCTCTGGAAGAGTGGAGCTTTCCTTACGTGGGTAGGATGAGTTAGATCAACAGGGCTCTGAATTCTCTTCTTTTGGTCTGGGGTAACTGGAGGAGAAATGTGCAGGGACTTAAGCTGGTGATCAGCTTCTTGGTGTGACAAGCTGGTTAGGTTTTTTTTTTTTTTCCTTTTCATGTGAAATAAAGAACTAATCCCTGTTTGAGACCCCTGAAACCAACACACCCCCCATCTCCCACTGGACAGTGGCAGCACTGGAGGGGCCCTCCCCCAGGTTTTGGTTGTTTTCTGGGACAAGTGACTCCTGATGACACATGAAGAGTTTCCAAGACATTGGAGGTGATGTAACAGTGGGGTGATAGAGAAAAAGGTCATATCTCCATTGCACTGGTATTGGGGGTAGGGCTGGGAGGAGAGGAGGATGGGTTCAGGCCAAAGGAGACAATAATGGGTAGAGGGATTGAAAGGAGGTGGGTAGGAATCTCTGTGTGACTGCCTGATGATGTTATTTCTTTTAGTGGTACACATCAAAGAATAAAATTTGTATTCATTTACTTATATTTGTTTCTAATAGGAACATAGTACTGAATGTATGTTGTATGCGTACTCAAGCACATAAATATGGGTTCATTCTCCTTTTGCCAAAGGGATAACTAACACTGGGACAACCATTTAAAGTTTATAAAATGAAGCATTATGCTATACTAAATGGTCACGCAGACATAAGTGTTTGTTGCAAACTGTTATTATCCCCATTTGTTTAGATTATGAGACTCAGATGCAGGGGGCTTATGTACACTATACAAAGTAACAGATATAATTATTGGAGACTATTTAAGATCATTAGATCTTAACCACTATGTTGTCCTTCTATCCACTGCTGCCTCCAGATCTTCACCTTCATCTCAGTTTCTGAGTATCTACTGGCCTTTTTCATTTCTCTGACAGTCTCATAGACTGATACTCAACATGGACACACCTGAATTTATCCTATCTTACCACCAGCAAACATGTTCTTTCTTTGACGTCAATAACTCTGTCAAAGACACTACTATCTATCCACCTCTTCAAGTGATCCCAGACTCTTCCACTCGTCTCACCACCCCTAATGCATTCAATCAAGCACCAGATCCTATCAATAAAACTTTACCTCACTCTACTCCCTCACCTCTCCTGCCTAACTTACACTGATCTTAAGTGCCAAGTGTTTTTGTCTAAACACTCTCAGAGCCTACTGAATGGCCCTGTGATAAAGAGATCTCTTCTCAGATTGTATCATTATTTGTTCTCTTGACATAGTCTCCAACAGTCTGTGAGTTCCATAGGTGCAGGAGCCTTGAATACCAAGAAACTAGCATAGGATCTAGCACCCTGTTTTGAAGAAATTGTATCAGAGCTGAAAATCAGATGTTAGGGTAGGAATAGTGAATGGATATGAAAACAAACATCAATGTCTAATCTTCCAATGAAGGTTATATCAGGATGAAAAGGAAAAGGATGTGAAATATTTACTGAATGGAATGTGATGGAAGATCTTTATACATTTCCCCACTGGACTAATATATTGTTTACTCTCAGAATACTCTGAAAAAACTCAGTAGAAACCGAGTCTGAAAGAACATGATTTTTCTTTTTCTTTTTTTCTTTCTTTGTTTCTTTTCTTTTCCTTTTTTTTTTTTTTTTTTTTGGTATAGTTGACACAAAATGTTACATTAGCTTCAGGTGTAAAACTTAGTGATTTGACAAATTTATACATTATGATACAAGAACCCTTATTCTTTTTTTTAATTAAATTATTACCATTTATTTTATTTATTTATTTTTTAATTTTATTTTTTATAAACATATATATTTTCCCCCCCAGGGGTACAGGTCTGTGAATCGCCAGGTTTACACACTTCACAGCACTCACCATAGCACATACCCTCCCCAGTGTCCATAACCCCAACCCCCTCCCAACCCCCCTCCCCCCTGCAACCCTCAGTTTGTTTTGTGAGATTAAGAGTCACTTATGGTTTATCTCCCTCCCAATCCCATCTTGCTTCATTTACTCTTCTCCTACCCCCTTAACCCCCCATGTTGCATCTCCTCTCCCTCATATCAGGGAGATCATATGATAATTGTCTTTCTCCGATTGACTTATTTCGCTAAGCATGATACCCTCTAGTTCCATCCATGTCGTCGCAAATGGCAAGATTTCATTTCTTTTGATGGCTGCATAGTATTCCATTGTGTATATATACCACATCTTCTTTATCCATTCGTCTGTTGATGGACATCTAGGTTCTTTCCATAGTTTGGCTATTGTAGACATTGCTGCTATAAACATTCGGGTGCACGTGCCCCTTCGGATCACTACATTTGTATCTTTAGGGTAAATACCCAGCAGTGCAATTGCTGGGTCATAGGGTAGTTCTATTTTCAACATTTTGAGGAACCTCCATGCTGTTTTCCAGAGTGGTTACACCAGCTTGCATTCCCACCAACAGTGTAGGAGGGTTCCCCTTTCTCCGCATCCTCGCCAGCATCTGTCATTTCTTGACTTGTTAATTTTAGCCATTCTGACTGGTGTGAGGTGGTATCTCATTGTGGTTTTGATTTGTATTTCCCTGATGCCGAGTGATATGGAGCACTTTTTCATGTGTCTGTTGGCCATCTGGATGTCTTCTTTGCAGAAATGTCTGTTCATGTCTTCTGCCCATTTCTTGATTGGATTATTTGTTCTTTGGGTGTGGAGTTTGATAAGTTCTTTATAGATTCTGGACACTAGCCCTTTATCTGATATGTCGTTTGCAAATATCTTCTCCCATTCTGTCAGTTGGCTTTTGGTTTTGTTAACTGTTTCCTTTGCTGTGCAAAAGCTTTTGATCTTGATGAAATCCCAATAGTTCATTTTTGCCCTTGCTTCCCTTGCCTTTGGCGATGTTCCTAGGAAGATGTTGCTGCGGCTGAGGTCGAAGAGGTTGCTGCCTGTGTTCTCCTCAAGGATTTGGATGGATTCCTTTCTCACATTGAGGTCCTTCATCCATTTTGAGTCTATTTTCGTGTGTGGTGTAAGGAAATGATCCAATTTCATTTTTCTGCATGTGGCTATCCAATTTTCCCAACACCATTTATTGAAGAGGCTGTCTTTTTTCCATTGGACATTCTTTCCTGCTTTGTCGAAGATTAGTTGACCATAGAGTTGAGGGTCTATTTCTGGGCTCTCTATTCTGTTCCATTGATCTATGTGTCTGTTTTTGTGACAGTACCATGCTGTCTTGATGATGACAGATTTGTAATAGAGCTTGAAGTCCGGAATTGTGATGCCACCGACTTTGGCTTTCTTTAGTTATTTTGAGAGAGGAAGAAAGCACATGAGTCTGGAGAGGGGCATAGGGAGAGAGAGAGAGAAAGAAAATCTTAAGCAGACTCCATGTCCAGTGAAGAGTTTAATGCAGGGCTTGATCTCAAGGGTGAGATCATGACCTGAGCCAAAATCAAGAGTTGGATGCTTAACTGCCTGACACATCCAGGGCTCTGCCTTTTTTATGATAGCTAATTTAATAGGTGTCAGGTAATATCTCATTGTGGTTTTGATTTGTATTTCCCAATGACGAGTGATGTTGATCACCTTTTTCATGTACCTGTTGGCCATCAGTATGTCTTTTATGGAAAAATGTCTATCACATCCTCTTCCCATTTTTAAATTGGATTTTGTTTTGTTTTGGTTTTGCTCTTGGTTTGTATGAGTTCTTTAGTTCTTTGTATTTTTGGATATTAACCTCTCATCAGATACATGTTTTCAAAATGATTCCCCATTCCATAGGTTGCCTTTTCATTTTGTTGATGGCTTCCTTTGTTGTACATTAAACCATCTTAGAAAAATCCTAATAATGAACTTTTTGTTATATATGATAATTTGCCATTATGAACTAAACGAGTTTAGTCAAGATGTTTTGTTTTGGCATAGGAAAGTGGCTCATTTGAAACATCTCCCTGTTCCAGGGGGTTTATTTCCATTTATTCTAAGTTAACAAGAAGGCAGGAATAAGCTACCTACTGGCTTATGGGGTCTTTCTCAGAGACTATGAAGAAGCCTCTCCCATCCTATTGGCACCTTCAGAAAGTTCTACAAACCTATGAAGGGAATTGTCCCAGTTCCTCCAATATCTAGTAGATGATGGCATGCCATTGTTAGCAAATCAGTAGCAGATAGAGTGGTGACTTCATTCACTGACAGTCTATCACTTTAATTCCTCTTAGCACAACACATCTACGAATGATAGGGTGTATAGAAAAGACAAAAAGAAAATTACAGAAATGACACTAATCCTGTCCTTACACACAAAGCCCTCACCTTGAGTGAAGGATAGATTAGAACTCCGGAGTTCTGACATCTTTCCCCTCCACACTGAGATGTAGTTTACCCAGAACAGTGTGAATGCTTCCTAGTGGGTTATTACTGGGCTGTATGGGTCTCCATGTTCTCCACTCCAGGGAGGGCAGGGAGAGGTAGAATTAGGTCTCAGAACCTCACCCAGACAAGACTGATGGATCACCAGCTTCAGCAGTTCTGGCCTATAACCTCCCACAAACTCATCCTTCAGAGAAAAATCTATGTCTTCCCTGGTCAAGGAGGAGTGGGGAGGGTGATAAGGATTTATAATTGATGTTATGTCCCAGGAAGACAAGGGGACCTTCAAATTGCTTTCGACCCAAAGACTGTTATATAATGATAACAATGAATAGAGTACATTGGGCACTTAACTAAATCAAACTACTACTACTTCTGATACCTGTGTTGCGGCTGTTGCCATTGTTATTACCCCTGCTACTCTAATTACACAATTTATTATTAAATTAACAATAAAAATTATAACAATAATATTTCTCATATACTGACTACTACTTGTATACCAGGTATAGCATGAGAGAACGCTCCTCCAGTTATCTTTTAACATACAAAACAATTCTTCCCATAATTCCCAGTTTACAGATCAGGAAACAGGGGCTCACAAAGCTACAGTAACTTGTCCAGGTTCACACAGGTAATAAGTGCTAGAGCTTAGATTCTAAGTCAGAACTGCCTCATTCCAAAGCCAGTATTATTAATCCCTGTGTTCTAAGTTTTTACCTCTGAGAATGATAAGCTATGATAGTACCTGGTGCTGGAGACCTGGACAATGGCACCTTCTGAATCTCTATGATCTCCATTACCTAAAATCTAACTGGTAGGATTGCCTGGATTTCACTTCTTTATTAACAATGGCATAAAAGATATTGTTATATATAGGCTAAAATCCAATCCTCCTCCTTTTTGTACCTCTTCCTGCAGTGAGATAATTAAATATAATAGAAACTGTTGGTGAGTGATCCAGTGATCCATTGGTTCATCTAAAAACTCTCCAATATTTTGTGGCTTAAAATAAAAAATGCATCAGTATCTCTCACAGTTCAGTGGGTTGATTGCTATCAACTGGGTAGTTCTCACTTGGGACTTCTCATCCAGTTGTAGTCAAATGTGGTTTGGAGCTGCAGTGATCTGAAGGTTCTATTGGCCTGGATTTCCAAGTAGACTCATTCACATGACTGGTTTTCATGCTGACTGTTGGTTCATATGAGGTTGTCAATCTTATCACCTCTACCTGGCCTCTTCATGTGTCTTGGGCTTTTCATAGCATGACATTTGTGTTCTCAGAGAGAGCAATTCTAAAGGTAAGAATTTCAGGAGATATGGGTAGAACTAAGTCTTCTTATGTCCTAGACTTGGAAGAAACACACATCATTTATGCCACATTTTATTGTTCAAACACATCTTGTAGTCAAAGGTAGGAGAGTTAGACTCTTTCTCATGCTATGAGGATCAATGTGTGCATAGAAAGAAGGAAGTTATTGATAGTAGCTATGTTTATAGAATGCCTACCACAGTAAGAATGCAGTGAACTAGCACACACATTCCTGCAGGTAGGACTATAAGGGCTGAAAATAAGCATCAACAGTACAAACAAGCAAACTTCAGATATAGAAGCTTTCTTTCAATAAATTTATTCCTAGGAAATTGCTGGACAGATATATAAACACTTAGGAACAATGTTATTATCCTAGTTTTATTGGTAATAGCAGAAAACCAGAAATAACCTAAGTGCCCATCAAAAGACAATTGGTTGAATACACTTGGATTCAACCCATTTAAAACTCTAGGTGGGCCTTGAGACTCTCAGGGCATACCCAGAAAATAAAATGTGGCCTTTATAGAGAAAGGGTTAAGACCATCGAGTCCATCAGGCCCTCTTGCATTGCCTTTGGCTCACAGAACCTTACTTGTGTTGTTCTGGCTTTCTTTAATATCCCCCAAACTCACACTACACCTTCCCCTGGGGATCTCCTGGTCATCCTTCAAGTCTCAGCTTACAGTGCATTTGTTCAGGCAAGACTTGTCTGATTCCCCTCAACTAGGCTAGTTTCCTAGGCCAGGTTCTCTTCCAGCCCACCTTCATTCTCCTAAAGTACACATCAATACTGCACTTCATTTTGTTGTAATTATTTGAATAATTATGTATTTCTCCACCACTACTAGACTGGGAGCTCACACTTTTGCTACTCTATCCAGTGTCTAAAGTAGTGTTTGGAGACAGATCTAGATCTTACACACCAGACACATTTTCAGGCATCAGGGCCTTGGTGTCCATAGTCACAGATGTGGTAATTTGGAACATTACTTTCCAGAAATCATTCCATATAACTTATTTCATGATTTCCAGTAAAATATATCCCTTGATTCATGAGTTTTATGTTTTTTAAAAATGTTCAGGTATGTGGGGTTTTATAGTTATTATAATATTATTATTGTAGGTTTCCCATCCAAAACTTATAGCTTAAAAGATGTTAGAGATAAGATAAAACATTACTGAAAGTTTTGGAAGAAAACCGACATGAGTAGAGAGAAAAATCTAGTGTAGTTAAAGGATAGGTGTAGAGGTTTTCTGCCCACGGGAGGAAGCCACCACCAAAACACCTCTAGGTAATACATTCCCCCATGACCCAGTATCATCACAGGACATGCACTGAGATGTTGCATTCTCTTGTCTCAACAAGGGTGTCCCTTGGGTGAGTACGCAAACACAACCACATCACAGTGTGTCCCAGCTCTCTCAAAGAATCTGGTGTGGGCATGTTAGTGTGGGAGGATAATGGAAATACAGCGTGTGATGGGGAAAATGCAGCATATGGGAATTTCCCCCAAAGCTACTGACAGAGACAAAATCCAGGTTTGGATCAGGACAAACACCCTTTATTGACTTATTTCAGCATTTGTAAATTGCCAGTCTCCCAAAATGCGTCACTTCTGAGAGAATATATACTCCTTGAGGGCAGAATTCTTCCCTGTTTTGCTCACCTCTATATCCCCAGGAGCTAGAACAGTGGCCAGGACATGGTAAGCAATCGAGAAACAACTGTGGATTGAATGAATTGTGACATATGGTAACTACACTGCTCTTATGATTGTCCAATCACTGTTGTATACCTGAAATATAATATTATATGTCAGCTATACTTCATTAAAATTTTTAAAAATTTCAGGGCGCCTAGGTGGCTCAGTTGGTTAAGCATCTGACTCTTGATTTTGGTTCCAGTCATGATCTCAGGGTCGTGAGACTGAGCCCCACATTGGGCTCTGCGTTGTGCATGGAGCCTGCTTGGGATTCTCTCTCTCCCTTTGCCCCTATCCCTCTGCTCACACACTCTAATTTTTTTTAAATCTCTTGGCATAAAAATTGATAATATAAAATATTTTAAAATAATGTGCAGAATAGATATGTTTAGAACATGTATTTATTTGCCCTATTTGAAACCTTCATGTATCTCCTGTCATTACCCTTCAAAGAACAGGAGGAACACATCTGTAGTTAAAATTGCAATGTGGGAGAACACTCAAACTTTCGACAAATTTTGGTTGTCTCATGAATATGGTGTATTTCCTAGTACTTGTGTAAAGAGCCTAGATCTCATGTTAACTGTTCTTACTACTGAAGGAGGGAAGAATCCACCCCTACACACAGAACACAAAGAAATATTTTGGAGGTGGAAGATATGTTTAGTTCCCTGATTGTGGTAATAATATCAAGGGTATCTGTAGAAGTCCAAACTCATCAAGATGTATACATTAAATATGTGCAATTTTTTTTATTTCACTTATACCCAAATAAAACTAAAAAATTAAAGCAAAATATCAAAAACTACTTCTTGGGGAGAAGAGATGGCAGGGAAGTAGGAGGAGGCGCCTTTTCAACCTGTACCCTAAAGTGAGCTGATTACCTACCAAAGAACTCCGATCACCCATGAAATCAGCCTGAGATCACAATTATACACGTCTGGATCTCTACAGGGGCAGAAGACGCCAGTGGGCAGGTAAAGCAGAGTGGGAACTTTGGACTGATATTGGAAGATACACAAAAGGGGGAGGGAGCTACCAGAGGCGACCGATTGGAAAGTAATACCCCTAATACCAGATGCCCTGCATCTAGGGACCAGCATTAACTTGGAGACTGGTTGAAAGCACTCAAAAAGAGCAAAGGATCATGGGGGTGGGTAATTGTGGGAATTGGGGAGGCCAGGGACAGGGGCTTAAGTCCCTGGACCCAGGACAGCCTCCCCTGGCGCTGAGCTAGTGAGAGTGAGATGGAGAAACCAGGTCTTGATCCCTGAGCCGCCAGTGCGCCCGAGAACCTGTGGGGTCCTGCTCCTGTGAGGGGTTGGGTGCCTCGCCAGAGGGCAGAATGCCAAGCCATGCTACAGAGCCTAAGATGCGTGGGCCCCTCACCCTCCCCTGAGAGAGGTGCATGAAGGCCCTGCCCAGTGCTCTCAGACCCGCGCCATTGTTTCAGAGCCTGAGATGCGCGGGAGACCCACACGCTCTGCCGAGAGAGGTTCCTGCAAGCCGGGCGCTCTTAGACCCAGAAAGACCAGGCACTCCCAGCCCGGGCCCGCGGGAAAATCTCAGTGTGTGATCGCTGCTTGGAACCTCTCTGGAGGTCTGGAGCTGCCCAGACAGCCACCGCTGCCATGGTTTTAGGTACAAGCAGAAGATCCTGCGTCCCCAGGGACCGCGACTCGGAACCTGCTCTGCCAGTGGCCAACGGGGAATTTATATGGGCTCTGAAGCACCCACAGGGGACCAGGCTGAGGCTTCTCTCTGAGAGGGAGGTCAGGGTGCAGTTTCCTTTCCTCTAAACCTACAAAAACCATCAAAAGCTGTCAAGGCAAGAGAAAACAAAAAAAAAAGTGAACAAACATAAAAACCTCCAGAGAACAAAAGCCTGAAAAAACCGGTTTCCTCAGAGCCCACCCCCTTGAGGGGGACTGGAGGACTTAACTCAGGGAACATCATTGACTGAAAACCCACGTGGCAGGCCCCTCCCCCAGAAAACCAACCAGGAAAGAAAAAGAAAAAAAAAAAGACTACAAAAGAACAACCACCACTACTTCATAGGACAAATTTTACTTTTAACTCGTTCCCACTATTCTGGTTCATTTTTTTAAATATAGATAATTTTTTAACCTATTTATCATCACAGTGAGATGTCCAGTACATCAAATTCCATAATAACCTTCCAACCTGAACTTTTTGATACATACACCTGTGTTTTTCTTTTGCATTTCTATTTTTAAAATTTTTTTTTATATTTTAGTTTAGTTTAGTTTATTCCTTTTTTATTTTTATTTTCTAATATTCATATAGAGTTAAACTTCAAGGTAATCCCCTTTCCCCAGTCAATACTACCACTATAGGTAAACCAATTTTTAATCCCCCATTATCTTAGGAAAGTTGAGTCCTTTAACAAAGATATCAAGATACATCCAGGAAGAATCAAAGCAACCATCCTCGCCCACATTGAGAATTTATAACCACTCTCGCATCCTTTTCTTCCACCAGTGTTTCTGTGTTTTTGTGTTTGTCCTGATAGTATATAAATCTTATACATGGGCTTCTTTTTGTCAAGGTTCTTCCTTTATTTGCCTATATATATATTTTTTTTCTCTTGTCATATACTTTTAACAGTCTTTTTGTTTGTCTGTTTTTGTTTGTATACTTCATAAATCTTACCTTGGGGCCCATTTGGGCTGAACCTTCTCTTTTATCTTCCCTTTCCCCCGCCCTCTCTTTTTTCTTTTTCTTTTCTTTTTTTCTTTTGTTTGGGTGGGGAATCATGATTGCTCAGAAGCGTTCCAGGGTGCACCTTGACTGCACCACGGTCAATAACATCCAGCTACATCCATTCAGTCATTTCTCACCAAAATGACTAGGAGGAGGAATGCTCAACAAAAGAAAAATACAGAGGATGCGCCTTCTGCAACACAGCTAACGGTTATCAATATAGACAATATG
Organism: Lontra canadensis; assembly: GCF_010015895.1. Taxonomy (NCBI): domain Eukaryota; kingdom Metazoa; phylum Chordata; class Mammalia; order Carnivora; family Mustelidae; genus Lontra; species Lontra canadensis. Next base: position 234,508 of record NW_022631253.1, on the reverse strand, counting down.
TCAGAAAAAGAATTCAGGCTAACAATTATCCAGTCAATAGCTAGGTTGGAGAAAGCCATGGATGACCAAATGGAATTGATTAGGGCAGAATTGAAAGTGACCAGGGATGATGTTCACAATGTTAGGGCAGAACTGAAAGCTACCAGGGCTGAGGTTCACAAAGCTCTCAATGAGTTCCAATCTAATCTAAATTCTCTCAAAGCTAGGGTAACTGAAACAGAAGATAGAATTAGTGATCTGGAGGACAAACAGATCGAGAGAAAGGATCAGGAGGAAGCCTGGAACAAATAGCTTAGAAGCCACGAAAACAGAATCAGGGAAATAAATGATGCCATGAAACGTTCCAATGTCAGAATTATTGGAATCACTGAAGGGGAGGAGAAAGAAAGAAGTCTAGAAGATATAGTGGAACAAGTTCTTCATGAAAATTTTCCCAATCTCGCAAATGGACCCAGTGTTCATGTACAAGAGGCCGAATGGTCTCCACCCAAGACTATAGATTCTAGAAAAACATCAAGGCACCTGATAGTCAAATTGAGGAATCATAATTGTAGGTATAATCTCTTGAAAGCTGCTAGAACAAAGAGGCTCCTTACTTACAGAGGAAAGCCCAAGAAAATAACGTCAGACCTGTCCACAGAGACCTGGCAAGGCAGAAAGGGCTGGCAAGATATATTCAGGGCAATAAATGAGAAGAACAAGCAGCCAAGAATACTTTACCCAGCAAGACTGACATTCAAAATGGATGGAGACATAAAGAGTTTCCAAGACCGGCAAGGCTTAAAAGGCTATGCAACCGTGTAGCCGACACTGCAGGATATATTAAGGGGGGTTCTATAAAAGAGGAAAAATCCCAAGAATAGCATTGAACAGAAATATAGAGACAATCTACAGAAAGAAAGACTTCAAAGGTAACACGATGTCAACAAAAACGTATCTATCAATAATCACTCTCAATGTGAATGGCCTAAATGCGCCCATAAAACGGCACAGGGGTGCAGATTGGATAAAACGACAGGACCCATCCATATGTTGTCTACAAGAGACCCATTTTGAACCTAAAGATACACCCAGACTGAAAGTGAAGGGATGGAGAGGCATCTTTCATGCCAAAGGGCCTCAAAAGTAGGCCGGGGTAGTGATTCTCATATCAGATAAATTAGATTTTAAACTAAAGACTGTAGTCAGAGATACAGAAGGACACTACATCATTCTTTTTCTTAATTTTTTTTATTTTTCTCTTTTTCTTAAAATTTTTTTTTATTTTCAGCATAACAGTATTCCTTGTTTTTCCACCACACCCAGTGCTCCATGCAATCCGTGCCCTCTACAATACCCAACACCTGGATCCCCCAACCTCCCACCCCCCACCCCTTCAAACCCCTCAGATTGTTTTTCAGAGTCCATAGTCTCTCATGGTTCACCTCCCCATCCAATTTCCCCCAACTCCCTTCTCCTCTCTAACTCCCCTTGTCCTCCATGCTATTTGTTGTGCTCCACAAATAAGTGAAACCATATGATAATTGACTCTCTCTGCTTGACTTATTTCGCTCAGCATAATCTCTTCCAGTCCCGTCCATGTTGCTACAAAAGTTGGGTATTCATCCTTTCTGATGGAGGCATAATACTCCATTGTGTATATGGACCACATCTTCCTTATCCATTCGTCCGTTGAAGGGCATCTCGGTTCTTGCCACAGTTTGGCGACCGTGGCCATTGCTGCTATAAACATTGGGGTACAAATGGCCCTTCTTTTCACTCCATCTGTACCTTTGGGGTAAATACCCAGTAGTGCAATTGCAGGGTCATAGGGAAGCTCTATTTTTAATTTCTTGAGGAATCTCCACACTGTTCTCCAAAGTGGCTGCACCAACTTGCATTCCCACCAACAGTGTAAGAGGGTTCCCCTTTCTCCACATCCTCTCCAACACATGTTGTTTCCTGTCTTGCTATTTTGGCCATTCTAACTGGTGTAAGGTGGTATCTCAGTGTGGTTTTAATTTGAATCTCCCTGATGGCTAGTGATGATGAACATTTTTTCACGTGTCTGAGAGCCATTTGTATGTCTTCATTGGAGAAGTGTCTGTTCATATCTTCTGCCCATTCTTTTTAAATATTTTATTTATTTATTTATTTGACAGAGAGAGAGAGAGAGCACAAGTAGGCAGAGAGGCAGGCAGAGAGAGGGGGAAGCAGGCTCACTGCCGAGCAGAGAAGAAGTGTCTGTTCATGTCTTCTGCCCATTTTTTTTGACGTGATTATCTGTTTTTTGAGCGTTAAGATTGAGTTCTTTATAGATCTTGGATATCAGCCCTTTGTCTGTAGTGTCATTTGCGAATATCTTCTCCCATTCCGTGAGTTGCCTCTTTGTTTTGTTCACTGTTTCCTTTGCTGTGGAGAAGCTTTTGATCTTGATGAAGTCCCAAAAATTCATTTTTGCTTTTGTTTCCTTTGCCAAGACATATCTTGAAAGAAGTTGCTGTGGCTGATATCAAAGAGGTTACTGCCTATGTTCTTCTCTAGGATTTTGATGGATTCCTGCCTCATGTTGAGGTCTTTTACCCATTTTGAGTTCATCTTTTTGTGTAGTGTAAAATAATGGTCAAGTTTCATTCTTCTACTCATAGCAGTCCAATTTTCCCAGCACCATTTACTGAAGAGACTGTCTTTTTTCCACTGTATATTTTTTCCTTCTTTGTCAAGGATTATTTGACCATAGAGTTGAGGGTCCATTCCATGGAGACCCCAAAAACGGGCTCCCTGGACCAATATAACTCACAATTTTAGTGGCACAGGGGTACAGAGACAAGCGGAGGCCTCAGGTGACCACTGGGATGGTGGCTAGGAGTGTGCACTGCCTGTGGGAGGTTGAGCAGTTCAGCGGAGTTTGCAGAAGGGGAGTCTGTGTGTTCTGGACCGCCCAGAGGGGAACAGTCTGAGGCTTCTCTCTGAGGCAGAGGTCTGGGTGCAGACGGATTCTTTCTATGGTCTGACCCCCTGAAAAGCCACAAAAGCAGCCAAAGAGTATAATTCTGAGCAAAAACCTAATATTAACCCAAACCCTCAGCCTGGAAAATATCTCTTAGCCCCTGAGCTTTAAATCAAAAATTGACACTAACCACAACATTGGCCCTCAACTCATCCCTCAGGAGAGTGCTATGAACTGCCAGTTAATAGCACATGCTCTCACCCAGGAGCTAAACATAACCCTAAACATTCTTGTGGCTCTAATGAGAACCATAATCCTAGGTTTGAGGAAAAAACTGATTTGGTTCCTATAACTGAGTGAATATTACTCAGCCAGGAAAACAGAAGGGAATTGTGCCATTTGCAATAACGTGGATGGCATTAGAGACTATTATTCTGAGTAAAAAGTTATTCTTAACCCAAACCTAAACCTAACCCTTACCCTAATGATAACACTAGCCCTCAAGGTATCCATCTTGAGAGGTCTCTGAACTGTGGGCTAAGAGACACATAGCATCACCCGGACCCTAACCCTAAACCTAACCTTTCCCCCAGACCTAACTCAAAACCAAATGCTGGCTATGAGGGAAAAACTGATTTTGTACTTACAACCTACGTATTACTCAGCCAGGAAACAGAAAGAAATATTGTTATTTACAACAAAATGGACAGAACTAGTTTATTATTCTGAATAGAAAGCTAATTGTAATGAAAAATTCAGGCTCACTCTTGATCCTCAGACTTGGAAACCTAAACCTAAGCTTGACCCTAACAAAAAAATTAATCTTCAACTTATCTCTCCAGAGAGGTCTCTGAACTGCCAGATAATAGGTTGATACACTCATTGGAGCCCTAAACCTAGCCCTAATCCTTGTTCTGGCCCTAACCTGAACCTTATATCTAGGTCTGAGGGCAAAAATGATTTGGTCCATATAACCAATGGAATATTATGCAAGAAAAACAGAATATCTTGACATTTACAAGGCTGTGGATGGAGCTAGAGTCTTTTTCAGAGTGAAAATATAATCCTAAACCAAACCCTCAGCCTGGCCCCTGACTGAATCCTAAACTGAACCCTGACATTAACCATAATTCTCACCTTCAACTTATCCCTCCTGAAAGGGAACGATAACTCCCTTTCTCAAACACTTAGGATAACTTCCTAACTTAAACACTTAGCCTAGTGCTTGAATACAAAACCTAACCCTGACCTTAAACTTACCCGATCCTTCAACTTCAGAGAGGTCTCTGAACTGCTGGATAATGGGCCTATTCCCTCACCCAGGTCCCACCCCTAACTCTAAGCCTTGTTTTGGCCCTAGGCTTCAACCAAACCTAAGTTCTGAGGAGAACATTGATTTGTTATTCAGCTGAATGTTACTCAGCATGAGAACAGAAGAAAATCTAGCCATTTGAAATGACATGGATGGAGGGGTGGCTGGATTGCTCAGTTGGTTAACTGTCTGCCTTCAGTTCAGGACATGATCCCAGAGTTCTGGGATCAAGCCCCATGATGTTCCCTGCTCAGGAGGGAGCCTGTTTCTCCATCCCCTGCTCATGCTCTCTCTCCCACTCACTCTCTCAAATAAATAAATAAAATATGTAAAAAGAAAAGAAAAGACATGGATGGAGCAAAAGAGTTTTATTCTGGGCAGGAAGGGCAAGATGGTGGAGAAGTAGGAGACCCTGTTTCATCCAGTCCCCTAAAGTGAGCAAAATATCTACCAGAACACTCTGAACACCCATGAAATCAACCTGATATGTAAGATTATACACTTATGGATCTCTATGGGGCCAGAAGACATCAGTGGAGAGATAAAGTGGAGTGGAAACACTCGGACTGATACCAGATGACAAACAGAAAGGGGAGGGAGCCACCAGAAGTGACCCATTGGGAAGTAATACTCCAACACGAAAGAGCCCTGTGATTGGGGACCAGCATTAACTTGGAGTCAGGTTAAAAGAACCCAAAAAGAGCAAAAGAGCTTAAGGGGAAACTGGTGGAATTGGCAGTCACGGGCATGGGCCTAAGCCCATGTTCCCAGGACAGTCACTGCCAGCAACCACCTGTGCCAGAGAGAGTCTAGCGGGGCCTCGAGTCCATGGTCCATGGACACCCAGCTTTCTGCTATTTGCACCACCACTCAGGCTGGGCACACTCCTGCCCATGCCTGAGAGAACCCAGTGTGGGTGCTGGCCACAGTCTCTAGGACTGCAGCCTTCTGCAACCTGCCTAGGGGTCTGAGTGCTCCCAGCCTGAGATGGAGACAACCTGGCACAATCTCTGGCTGGGACCCCTCAGCTTACAATGTTCCGTGAGCTGTGCAGCCACGGGGTCTGAGTGCACCCAGTGTGGGCCTGGACTCCAGACAGCAAAGGCAACCTCCAGAAACAGGCTCCCTGGACCAATATAGCTCACTGTTTTAGTGGCACAGGGGTGCAGAGACCAGCAGAGGCCTCAGGTGACCACTGGGATGGTGGCTAGGAGTGTGCATTGCCTGTGGGAGGTTGAGCTGTTCAGCAGAGTTTGTAGAGGGGGAGTCTGTGTGTTCTGGACCACCCAGAGGGGAACAGTCTGAGGCTTCTCTTTGAGGCAGAGGTCTGGGTGCAGACAGATTCTTTCTATGGTCCGACCCCTGAAAAGCCACAAAAACAGCCAAAGAACTAAAACCACCAGAGAACAAAAGCCTGAAAAGACAATTTCCACAGAGCCCAGTCCCTGGATAGTGGGCAGGGTGACTCAACCCAAGCAAGACTGATGGGAAAACAATGCAGCAGGCCCCTCCCCCAGAAGACAAGCCAAAAGAACAAGAGGACAACCACCACAGGGTCCCCATAAAACTGTAAAACCACAAAATTGGGGAAACAATATATTAAGCTCCCAGGTGCACCTTGCCTGGATCGTGGTTGATATATTCCCCTCAACCACCTCTTGCCAAAATGACTAGGAGGAGGAACACCCAACAGAAGGAAAATTCAGATACTGTGACCTCTGCCACAAAACTGTTGGATATGAACATAAACAGTATGTCAGGAAGGGAATTCAGGGTAACAATTATACAGGCAATGGCTAGGTTGGAGAAAATCATTAGTGACAACATAGAATCTCAGAGGGCAGAAGTGAGAGCAGATCTGGCAGAAGTTAAAAATGCTATCAATGAGATCCAATATAGTCTAAACATTCTAACAGCTAGGGTAACCAAGGCAGAAGATAGAATTAGTGATCTAGAGGATAAATTGATTAAAAAGAAGGATCAGAAGGAGGCCTGGAACAAACAGTTTAGAAGCCATGAAAACAGAATTAGAGAAATAAATGGTGCCATGAAACATGCCAACATCAGAATTAATGGGACTCCTAATGGTGTGGAGAAAGACAGAAGACTAGAAGATATAGTTCAACAAATATTGGATGAAAATTTCCCCAATCTGGGGAATTGAACAAGTGTTCATATCCTAGAGGCAGAAAGGGCACCCCTCAAGATCAACAAGTCTAGAAAGACCTCCACACACTAAATTGTGAAATTCACAAATCATAATTTCAGATATGAGCTTCTGAGGGCACCTAGAGGAAATAGATTCCTTACATACAGAGGAATGTCCTTCAGAATAACATCAGACCTGTCCACAGAAACCTGACAAGTCAGAAAGGGCTGGCAAGACATATTCAGGACACTAAATGAAAAGAACATGCAGCCAAAAAACTTTATTCAGCAAGACTGACATTCAAAATGCATGGAAAGATAAAGAGCTTCCAAGACTGGCAAGGTTTAAAAGAGTATTTGGCCATCAAGCCAACACTACAAGAAATATTAAGGGGGGATCTATAAAATAAGAAAGAACCCCAGAGTGACATAGAACAGAAATTTACAGAGACAATCTATAGAAACAAGGACTTCACAGACAACATGATGTCAATAAAAACGTATCCCTCAATAATCATTTTAAATGTTAAAGGCCTTAATTCTCCCATAAAAATGGCACAGGGTTGCAGACTGGATAAAATGACAGGACCTGTCCATATGCTGTCTACAAGAGACACATTTGGAACCTAAAGATACATCCAGACTGAAAGTGAAGGGATGGAGAAGCATCTCTCATGCCAATGGGCCTCAAAAGAATGTCCACAATAGCCAAACTATGGAAAGAGCCTAGATAACCATCAACAGATGAATGGATAAAGAAGTGGTATGTATATACAATGGAATACTATGCAGCCATCAAAAAACCAAAAAACTTGTCATTTGCAATGACATGGATGGAATTAGAGGGTATTATGCTAAGTGAAATTAGTCAATCAGAGAAGGACAATTATCATATGATCTCACTGATACGAGGAATTTGGGAAACAAGACAGAGGATCATAGGGGAGAGGAGGGAAAATGAAACAAGATGAAACCAGAGAGGGAGACAAACCATAAGAGACTCTTAATCTCAGGAAACAAACTAAGGGTTGCTGGAGGGGAGAGGGGTGGAAGAGATGAAGTGTCTGGGTTATGGACATTGGGAGGGTATGTGCAATGGTGAGTGCTGTGACTTCTGTAAGACTGATGAATAACAGACCTGTACCACTGAAACAAATAATACATTATATGTTATCATATATATATTTTTCAAAAATCAAAAAAAGCATGCCAACACCAAGACCTATTGTAATTTAATTTGCAAAATAAAGATATTAAAATATCTCAAAAACAGCAAAACAAAAATTCCTTAATTTATAAGGGAAACCCCATAATATGGCTTGCCAAAGATTTCTCCAAAGAAATTTGTCAATTCAGAAGAATATGCCATGATATATCCAAAGTGCTGAATAGGAAAATTCTGTAGCCAAAAATACTCTAAATGGCAAAGTTATCATTCAAAATAGAAGGAGAGATAAAGTGTTTCCAAGACAAACACCAAAGGAGTTCATGACCACTAATTCAGCTTTGCAAGAAATGTTAAAGGAGACTCTTTGAATGCAAAAAAGAGACCAAAAGTGAGAAAGATAAGAAAGGGTCATAGAAAATCTCCAGAAAAAAAGAAAAGACAAACAAGTAATAAAATGAAAATAAATACATATATATCAACCATTAGTTTAAATGTAAATGGAATAAACGTTCAAGTCAAAAGACATAGGGTGGGGGTGCCGTGGTGACTCAGTCAGTTAAACTTCTGAATCTTGGTTTTGGCTCAGGTCATGGTCTCAGGGTTGTAAGATTGAGTGCTGCATCAGGCTCCGTGACCAGTGGGGAGTCTGCTTGAGATTCTCTCCCTCTCCTTCCCCATTTCTATCCCCTTCTGCCCCTCACCCTGCTCTCTCTCTCTCTCTCTCTCTCAACTAAATAAAAATCTTATTTAAAAAGACATAGGGCTGCCTGGGTGGCTCAGTGGGTTAGGCCTCTGCCTTCAGCTCAGGTCCTGATCTCAGGGTTCTGGGATCAAGTCCCACATCAGGCTCTCTGCTAGGCAGGGAGCCTGCTTCCTCCTCTCTCTCTCTCTACTTGTGATCTCTCTCTGTCAAATAAATAAAATCTTTAAAAAAATAAAATAAAAAGACACAAAGTGTCAAAATGGATTTAAAAGCAAGATCCGGGATACCTGGGTGGCTCAATCGGTTAAGCCACCACCTTGGGCTCAGATCATGATCCCAGTGTCCTGGGATCGAGGCCCACCTTGAGCTTCTTGCTCAGCAGGGAGCCTGCTTCTCTCTCTGCCTCTGCCTGCCACTGTGCCTGCTTGTGCTCTCTCTCTCTCTCTCTCTGACAAATAAATAAATAATAAAATCTTTACAAGCAAGATCCACCTATATGTTATCTATAAAAGACTCATTTTAGACCTAAAGGCATATGCAGATTGAATGTAATGAGATCAGGACACCTGGGTGGCTCAGTGGTTTAAAGCCTCTGCCTTCAGCTCAGGTCATGATCCCAGGGTCCTGGGATCGAGCCCCACATCAGGCTCTCTGCTCAGCAGGGAGCCTGCTTCCTCCTCTCTCTCTCTCTCTCTCAGCCTGCCTCTCTGTCTACTTGTGATCTCTATTTGTCAAATAAATAAATAAATAAAATCTTTAATAAAGGAGATAGAGAAAAATTTACCATGCAATTGGATGTCAAAACAAAGCTGAATTAGCAATACTTATGTTGTACAAAATAGACTTCAAAACAAGCACTGTAACAAGAGATGGTGAAGGACAATATATAACTTTTAAAAAGGGGGACAATCCACAAGAAGATCTAACAATTGTAATTATTTATGCACCCAACATGGGAATACCCAAATATATAAAATAATAACAAACATAAAGGAACTAATTAATAATAATATGATAGTAATAGGGACATTAACACACACTGACATTAATGGACAGATCAGCCAAACAGAAAATCAACAAGGGAACTATGTATTTGACTAACACAATGCAACAGAAGGACTTAACAGATATACTCAGAACATTCCATCCTAAAACAGAAGAATACACATTCTTTTCAAGTGAGAATGGAATAGTCTCCAGATTAGGTCACATGTTAGTTCACAAAACAGGCCTCAACAAATATAAAAAGACTGAAGTCATCCCATGTACCTTTTCTAACCACAACACTATGAAACTAGAAGTGAAACACCAGGAAAAAAGAAGGAAATGATAACAAATACATGGAGGTTAAACAACATTCTACTGAACAACGAACAGGTCAAGCAGAAAATCAAAGAAGAATTTTTAAAAATACATCAACATCAAAAGCTTCTGCATAGCTAAGGAAACAGTCAACAAAACAAAGAGGCAATCCACTGAATGGGAGAAGATATTTGCAAATGACAGCACAAAGGCTGATATCCAGGATCTATAAAGAACTCCTCAAACTCAACACACACAAAACAGATAATCATGTCCAAAATGGGCAGAAGACATGAACAGACACTTCTCCAATGAAAACATACAAATGGCTAACAGGCTCATGAAAAATGTTTATCATCATTAGCCATCATGGAGTTTAAAATCAAAACCACATTGAGATACCACCTTACACCAGTTAGAATAGCCAAAATTAACAATACAGGAAACAACATGTGTTGGAGAGCATGTGGAGAAAGGGGAACCCTCTTACACTGTTGGTGGGAATGTTGGTTGGTACAGCCACTTTGGAGAACAGTGTGGAGATTCCTTAAGAAATTAAAAATAGAGCTTCCCTATGACTCTGCAATTCCACTACTGGTTATTTACCCCAAAGATACAGATGTGGTGAAAAGAAGGCCATCTGTACCCCAATGTTCATAGCAGCAATGGCCACAGTCGCCAAACTGTGGAAAGAATCAAGATGCCTGTCAACAGATGAGTGGATAAGGAAGATGTGGCCCATATAAACTATAAAGTATTATGTCTCCATCAGAAAGGATGAATACTCAACTTTTGCATCAGCATGGATGGGGCTGGAAGAGATTATGCTGAGTGAAATAAGTCAAGCAGAGAGAGTCAATTATCATATGGTTTCACTTATTTGTGGAGCATAACAAATAGCATGGAGGACAAGGGAGTTAGAGAGGAGAAGTGAGCTGGGGGAAATTGGAGGGGGAGATGAACCATGAGAGACTGAAAAACAATCTGAGGGTTTTGGAGGGGAGGAGGGTGGGAGGTTGGTTGAGCCTGGTGGTGGGTATTATGGAAGGCGCGGATTGCATGGAGCACTGGGTGTGGTGCATAAACAATGAACTCTGGAACACTGAAATTTTAAAAAATAATTTAAAAAAATAATTTAAAAAAAAAATAAAGAATTAATGCCTAATCTTCTCAAACTACTCTCAAAAACAGAAGTGGAACGAAAACTTCCAAATTAATTCTATGAGGCCAGCATTACCCTGACACCAAAACCAGATAAAGACTCCACTAAAAAAGAGAACAACAGGCCAATATCTCTGATGAAAACAGATGAAAAGATTCTCAATAAAATACTAGCAAATTGAATCCAAGAATATATTTTAGAAAAGCATTTCCCATGATTAAGTGGGATATATTCCTGGATTGCAAGGAATGGTGGTTCAATATTCTCAAACCAATGTGATACATCACATTAATAAAATAAAGTATAAGAGCCATATGGTCATTTCAATAAATGTAGAAAAGCATATGATAAAGTAAAAACATCCATTCATGATAAATCCATCAACAAAGGTTTATTTTTTATATTTATTTTTTTTAAGTAGGCTCCACTCCCAGCACAGAGCCAAATGCAGGTCTTAAATTCATGATGGTGAGATAGAGATCTGAGCCAAGATCAAGAGTTGGATGCTTGACTGAGCCGCTCAAGCACACCAAAAAAGTAGGTTTAGAGGGAATAAACCTCAACATAATAAAAGCCATATATGAATAACCCATAGCCAATGGTATCCTCGGTGGGGAAAAACTGAGAGCTTGTCCTCTAAGGTCAGAAACAAGAGAACTATATCCACTCTTACCACTGTTATTTAACGTAGCCCCGGAAGACCTAGCCAGAGCTCTCAGACAACCAAAAGAAATAAAGGGTACCCAAATTGTCAAGGAAGAAGTTAAACTTTGAATTTGCAGATGCCATGATACCCTATATAGAAAAACTGAATGACTCCTCCAAAAACCTGCTAGAACTGATAAACAAATTCATTAAAATCTCAGGATACAAATGAATATACAGAAATCTGTTGCATTTCCATACTCTAAAAATGAAGCAGTAGAAAGAGAAATTGAGGAATCTATCTCATTTACAAGTTCATCTGTAACAATAAGATACCGAGGAATAAACCTAACCAAAGAGGTGAAAGATCTGTACTCTGAAAACTATAAAACACTGATGAAAGAAATTGAAGGTGACACAAAGAAACAGAAAGACACTCCATGAACAAGAACAAATATTGTTAAAATGTCTACACTACCCAGAGCAATCTACACATTCAGTGCAATCCCTATCAAAATATCAACAGCATTTTTCACAGAACTAGAACAAGCAATCCTAAAATTTGTATGGAACCACCAAAGAACCTGAATACCAAAGCAACATTGAAATAGAAAACAAAGCTGGCAGAGACTGGGTGTCTCAGTTAGTTGAGCATTTGACCCTTTTTTTAAAATTTAAAATTCAATTAGCCTAAGTGCAGTCATTAGTTTTTGATATAATGTTCAATGATTCATCAGTTCAGTATAACACCCATGCTCATCACATCATGTGACCTCCTTAATGCACAACAACCAGTTACCCTATCCCCACCCCCACCTTCCTTTCCACAACTCTTGATTTCAGTTTCAGCTCAGTTCATGATCTCAGGGTCGTAAGATTGAGCCCTGTGTCAGACTTCATGATCAGCAGTGGTCTCCTTTGTATTCTCTGTCTCCCTCTGCCTCCACTCCCTCTCTTTAATAATAAATAAGTATTTAAATTTAAAAAAAAAAAAGCAAAGCTGGAGTCATCACAGTTCTGGACATCAAGTTCTATTACAATGCTGTAGTGACCAAAACAGTATGATACTAGCACAAAAATAGACATATAGATCAATAGAACAGAATAGAAAACCCACAAATGAACCCACAACTATATGGTCAATTTTTTAAATTATTTTTATTAACATATAATGTATTATTTGCCCCAGGGATACAGGTCTGTGAATCATCAGGCTTACTCACTTCACAGCATTCACCATATCACATACCCTCCCCAATGTCCATAACACAACCACCCTCTCCATACCCCCACTCCCCCCAGCAACCCTCAGTTTGTTTTATGAGATTAAGAGTCTCTTATGGTTTGTCTTTGACAAAGCAGAAAGGATATCCAATGGGTTAAAGAGACGTTCTCTTCACCAAATGGTGTTGGGCAAACAGGACAGCAACATGCTGAAGAATGAACTGGACCACCTTATTACACCATACCCAAAAACAAATTCACAATGGATTAAAGACCTAAATTTGAGGCAGGAAACCACCTAAATCCTAGAGGAGAATACAGGCAGTGACCTCTTTGACATTGGGTGTAGCAACATCTTTCTAGATATACCTCCTGAGGCAAGGGGGGAAAAAAAGCAAAAACGAACTATTTGGACTTCATCAAGATAAAAAACTTCAACACAGTGAAGAAAGCAATTATTAAAAAAAAGCCTAAAAGGCAACCTTCAGAATGGAAGAAGATATTTGCAAATGATATATCTGATAAAAGGTTATATCCAAAATATATAAGGAATTTACAAAACTCAACACCCAAAAAACAAATATTCCAATTTAAAAATGGGCCGAATACATGAACAGAGATGAGATCAGGTCCATTCAGGGTGGTATGACTGTAGACATTATCATATACGTTTCACTCATATGTGAAACATAAGGAATAGCATGGAGGACATTGGTGGAAGGAAGGGAAAACTGAAGGGGGAAATCAGAGGAGGAGATGAACCATGAGAGACTATGGACTCTGGGAAACAATCTGAGGGTTTCAGAGGGGAGGGTAGTGGGGGGATGGCTTAGCCCGGTAAGGATATTAAGGAGGGCATATGGTGCAATGAGCACTGGGTGTTATATGAAAATAATGAATCATGGAACACGACATCAAAAACTAATAAAGTACTGTATGGAGACTAACATAACATAATAAAAAATTTGAATAGAAAAAATAATGCAATAATTATTTAAAAAAAGAATACATGAACATATTTTTTTTTCCAAAGAAAACATACAGATAGCTAACAGATACATGAAAATATGCTCAACATCAGGGAAATGCAAATCAAAACTACAATGAGATATTATTACCTCAAACCTGTCAGAATGGCTAAAATCAACAGTGCCAAGAAACAACAGGTGTTGTTGAGGATTTGGAGAAAGAGGAACCCTCTTGCGCTGCTTCTGGGAATGCAAACTGGTGCAGTCACTGTGGAAAACCATATGGAGTTTCCTCAAAAAGTTAAGAAGAAAAAAAAAAGAAAAAACTACCCTATGACTCAGCAATTGCACTACTAGGTATTTACTCAAAGGATACAAAAATATTACATCAAAGGGATACATGTTCCTCAATATTTATAGCAGCATTATCTCCAAAAGCTAAATTTTGGAAATAGCACAAGTGTCCATGGACTGATGAAGGGATAAAGAAGATTATACACACACACACACACACACACACACACACACACACACACACAAGGGAATATTATTCAGCCATAAAACTAAATGAAATCTTACCATTTGCAATGACATTAATGGAAGTAAGCAAAATAAGTCAGAAAGAAAAATATACCATATGATTTCACTCATATGTGGAATTTAAGTAACAAATGAAATGATCAAAGGAGAAAAAGAGAGAGAGGGAGAGAGAAACAAACCAAGAAACCGACTCTTTTTTTAAATATTATTCATTTATTAAACAAATATGTATTAAGCATATAGTCTGCCTTAATCACATCTATCTGTTAATGGAGAGCAGTTTACACAGATGTTAACAATTCAGGGAGAAGACTACTAACCAAGAAAAAAATAAGAAAGCATCACAGGTGTTGGTAGAAATAGAGGATGTGATGGGAACACATTGCTGTAACTTTTTTTTCTTGTTCAAAACCAATTTAATAGCAATGGAAAATAAAGCTATCTGTGGGAACTTGTAGAGAAGTAATTCTCTGCCAGATGAGCAATATACAAAAAACACCAAATGAACCCCAGCACACAACGCTCACAGAAGAGTAACAACAGCAACTTAAATGAACTGTCCAAGGACATCAGACTTCAGAGGGTATCTTGCTTACATGTCATTCAGATGAGCATTCTGGTCACATTGCGATGTGAGCAGAGTCCCTCATGATGGCTCTGTACACAGCGGTGCTGACTGGAGGCAAGTCACACAACAAGGAAGAAAGTTCGCTTAGTGGAGGGGTCAGCAACATGAGTTTGGGGCCAAAGAGTTAAGGTTTGCATCTGTGTTCTTTCACTTATTAGCTGTGTGACATCAGGCACGTCACTGTTTCTCACTGTCCTAATGCATAAAAATGGGATAATACATGTTTGTGTTCTTCTTTCAAAACCCAGCTAACAGCATTGGTTTCCTGTTCTTTCTTTTTTGTTGTTGTTGTTTCATAGCTTAATCCTTATTTCTATTTTTTTTCAGTGTTCCAAGATTTGTTGTTTATGTACCACTCAGTGCTCTATGCAATACATGCCCTCCTTAATACTCTTAACTATAGAGACCAAGTTAATGGTTACCAGAACGGAGATGGGAATGGTGATGGGGATTAAGCAGTGCACTTGTGATGAGCACCAGGTTTGTATGGTAGTGTTGAAGCACTATATTATATAACTGAATCTAATACTGCACTGTATGTTAACTAACTGGAAACTAAATAAAAACTTTAAAGTAAATACATTAAAAGAGCATACAATCTAGTTGTTCCACTACCAGGCATTTACTGAAAGAAAACAAAGACACAAATTTAAAATGATATATACACCCCTACATTTATTGTAGCATTCACCCAATGTCCACTGGTAGATTAATGGATAAAGAAAATGTGGTACATATATACAATGGAATATGGTGCAGCCATAAAAAAAGGAGTGGAATCTTGTCATTTGCTACAACAGGGATGAACTTAGACAGTATTATGCTAAGTAAAATAAGCCAAACAATGAACAAAAATACCATATCATTTCACTAATATGTGGACTCTTAAAAACAAACAAATGAACAAACAAAAAGACAGACCCTTTTTTCGTTTATTTTTTGTTTTGTTTTTATTTAATTTCTTTTCAGTGTAACAGAATTCATTGTTTATGCACCACACCCAGTGCTCCATGCAATACATGCCCTCCCTCCATAATACCCACCAACAGGCTTCCACACCCTCCCACCCCCGGCCCCTTCAAAACCCTCAGATTGTTTTTCAGAGTCCATAGTCTCTCATGGTTCACCTCCCCTTCCAATTTCCCTCAACTCCCTTCTCTCCATCTCAGCAGAGAGAGTCAATTATCATATGGTTTCGCTTATTTGTGGAGCATAATAAATAACACGGAGGACATGGGGAGATGGAGAGGAGAAGACAGACCCTTTAACACAAAGAACCAAATGGTGGTTGCCAGAGGCAATGTGGGTGGGATGATAGGTGAAATAAGTGAAGGGTATTAAAAGGTACACACTTCCAGTTATAAAATATATAAGTCATGGAGATAAAAAAATACAGCATAGGAATACAGTCAAGAATATTTTAATAATATTGTATGGTACAAATGGTAACTATATTTATCATATTGAGCACCAAGTAATTTATAGGATTGTTGCACCACTATGTCAAACACCTGAAATGAATATAACATTCTATGTCATCTATGCTTTAATAATAAATTAAAATAAATAAATAACTTCTGGTGACTTTCAGATTCTGGAATACCAATAAACAGAAATAATGTATATGGAAAGTTCTACATGCCGTATTGGTGTATGATCAGGTGGCAAAAAATTGCAGATTAATATGTAGAGTATTATATAATTTATTTAAATATAATATTAATGATGATATACTGATCCACAGATTAAAATGCTTAATAACATAGTTCAACTGCCCTAGAATTGAGAAGAAAAGGAGAAGATAGTGAGAAGAGAAGAAGAAAAACTAAAAATGGATAAGGAAGGAGTAATAATAAAGGGAAGACAGAGAAATTTTAAAAATGTAACTACATATTATGAAGGGAGCAGAGTTCTTAAAGAGTATGAGTTCCAACTATTCTAAAATCTTTATAGAACCAGAAAGACCCTGAATAACCAAAGGAATCTTGTAAAACGAAACAATAGCAGGAGGCATCATTATTCTGGACGTCAAGCTGTATTACAAAGCTGTAATCATCAAGACAGGATGGTATGGGCACAAAAATGGACTTCTAGATCAATGGAACAGAATAGAGAAACCAGAAATGGACCCTCAACTCTATGGTCAACTAATGCTTGAGAAAGCAAGAAGGAATATCCAGGGAAAAAAGATAGTCTCTTCAACAAATGGTGTTGGAAGAATTGGACGACCACACACAGAAGAATGAAACTGGACCACTTTCCATACCATATACAAAAATAAATTTTAAAAGGATGAGAGACCTAAATGTAAGACAGGAATCCATCAAAATCCTATGGGAGAACACAGGCAGCAACCTCTTTGAACTCAGCAGCTGCAAATTCTTGCTAGACACATCTCCAGAGGCAAGGGAAACAAAAGCAAAAATGAGCTATTGGGACTTCATCAGGATAAAAAGCTTTTGCACAGTGAAGGAAACAGTCAATAAAATTAAAAGACAACGTAGGTTTGAGTTTTAGAAATTTGGGGGTGGAGTCTTTTGGGTTTTTCACATAGAGTATCATGTCATCTGCAAAGAGTGAGTGTTTGACTTCTTCTTTGCCAATTTGGATGCCTTTTGTTTCTTTTTGTGGTCTGATTGCGAGACTAGGACTTCTAGTACTATTTTGAACCACAGTAGTAATGTGGACATCCCTGCCATGTTCCTGACCTTAGGAGAAATGCTCTCAGTTTTTCCCCATTGAGAATAGTATTTGCTATGTGCTTTTTGTGGCTGGTTTTTATGATATTCAGATATGTTCCCTCTATCCCTACACTGTGAAGAGTTTCAATCAAGAAAGGATAAAGAGGGCACATATTGCATGGAGCACTGGCTATTATACATAAACATTCTCTTGGAAAACTACATAAAAATCTAATGATGATTGTATGGTGACTAACATAACACAATTAAAAAAAAACAATAAAAAAATTTGTACCACAAAAATTAAAAAAAAAAGAAATGAGGCTGTACTTTGTCAAATGCTTTTTTTTGCATCTACTGAGAAGATCATATGGTTCTTGTAGTTTCTTTTATTTATGTAATGTATGACATTGACTGATTTGCAGATGTTGAACCACCCTTGCATCCCAGAAATATATCTCACCTGCTTGTGGAGAATAATTCTTTTAATGTACTGTTGGACCCTATTGGCTAGTATTTTGGTGAGAATTTTTGCATCCATGTGTGTCAGGGATATTAGTCTATAATTCTCCTTTTTGGTGGGGTCAGAGCTCATACAGGAATTCACCAAAGTTTCAGGATATAAAATCAATGCACAGAAATCAGTTGCATTTCCATACACTAACAATAAAACAGAAGAAGAGAAATTAAGGAGTCAATCCCGCTTATAATCCCCCCTCAAACCATAAGATACTTAGGAATAAACCTAACCAAAGAGACAAAGGATCTGTACTCTGAAAACTATAGAACCCTCATGAAAGAAATTGAGGAAGAGACAAAGAAATGGAAAAACTTTCCATGCTCATGAAAAAAACAAATATTGTGAAAAAGTCTATACTACCTAGAGCAATCTACAC
This sequence comes from Lontra canadensis, assembly GCF_010015895.1. Lineage (NCBI taxonomy): Eukaryota > Metazoa > Chordata > Mammalia > Carnivora > Mustelidae > Lontra > Lontra canadensis. Next base: position 216,202 of record NW_022631253.1, on the reverse strand, counting down.
ATTTAATGCAATCCCTATCAAAATACCATTAATTTTTTCAAAGAAATGGAGCAAATAATCCTAAAATTTATATGGAACCAGAAAAGACCCCGAATAGCCAGAGGAATGTTGAAAAAGAAAACCAAAGCTGGCGGCATCACAATTCCAGACTTCAAGCTCTATTACAAAGCTGTCATCATCAAGACAGTATGGTACTGGTCCAAAAACAGACACATAGATCAATGGAAGAGAATAGAGAGCCCAAACATGGACCCTCAACTCTATGGTCAACTAATCTTCGACAAAGCAGGAAAGAATATCCAATGGAAAAACAACAGTCTCTTCAACAAATGGTGTTGGGAAAATTGGACAGCCACAAGCAGAAGAATGAAACTGGAACATTTCCTTATACCATATACAAAAATAAACTCAAGGGGCACCAGTGTCTCATTCGGTTAAGTGTCTGCCTTTGGCTCAGGTCATGATCTCGGAGTCCTGGGATGGAGCTGTCGGGCTCTCTGCTCAGTGGATAGCCTGCTTCTTCTTCCTCTGGTGCTCCTCCTGCTTGTGCTCTTGGTCTTGGTCTCTCTCTCTTGCTCTCTCTCAAATAAATAAATAAATAAAATCTAAAAAAATAAAAAACCTCAAAATAGATAAAAGACCTAAATGTGAGACAGGAATCCATCAAAATCCTAGAGGAGAATGCAGGCAGCAACCTCTGACCCTGGCTGCAGCAACTTCATCCTAGACATGTCTCCAAAGGAAAGGGAAACAAAGGCAAAAGTGAACTCTTGGGACTTCATCAGATAAGAAGTTTTTGCACAGCAAAGGAAATAGGTGGCAAAATCAAAAGATAACTGACAGAATGGGAGAAGATATTTGCAAGTGATATATCAGATAAAGGGCTACTATTCAAAATCTATAACAAAGTTATCAAACCCAACACCCAAAGAACAAATAATCTGATCAAGAAATGGGCAGAAGACATGAATTTCTGCAAAGACATCCAAATGGCCAAGAAACACATAAAAAATTGCTCCACATCACTTGCCATCTGGGAAATACAAATCAAAGCCACAGTGAGATACCACCTCACACTGGTCAGAATGGCTAAAACAACTCAGAAAACAGCAGATATTGGCAAGGATGCTGAGAAAGGAGAAATCTCTTACACTGTTGGTGAGAATGCAAACTGGTGCAGCCACTCTGGAAAACAATACGGAAGTGCCTCAAAGAGTTAAAAATAGAACTACCCTATGACCCAGCAATTGCACTACTAAGTATTCATCCAAAGGATACAAACATAGTGATTTGAAGACGAATAGGCCTCCCAATGTTTACAGCAGCAATGTCCACAATAGCCAAAATAAGGAAAGAGGTCAGATGTCCATTGACAGACAAATGGATAAAGAGGTGAGATACACACACACACACACACACACACACACACACACACACTGGAATATTACTCAGAAAAAAAAACTGAAATCAAAAAGACTGATATCTTGCCATTTGCAATGACAGTTGGAACTAGAGTGTATTATGCTAAGCAAAATAAGTCAGAGAAAAACAAATACCATATGATTTCACTGATATGTGGAATTTAAGAAACAAAATAGATGAATGTAAGAGAAAGGAAGGAAAAATAAAATTTAAAAGAGAGAGGGGAAAAACAACAGAGGGAGGCAAACCTTAACTCTAGGAAACAAACTGACGGTTGTTGGAGGGAAGGTAGGTGGGGAATTGGGTAATTGGGTGATGAGCATTACGGAGGGCACTTGTAATAAGCGCCAGGTGTTATATGCAACTGATGAATCACTAAATTATACCCTGAAGCTAATAATGTACTCTATGTTAGTTAAATTGAATTTAAATTAAATTAAATTAAAAAATCTTTAAATTAAAAAATCTTTTAAAAGAGTGTGAGTTCTAGAGTATAACTTCACCAGACTGCTTGGGTTCACAGTAGGGCTCTGTACTTACTAGCTGGGTAATTATCAGTTGCTTACTTCACATCCCTGAGCCTCAGTTTCTTCATCTGTAACATGAGTATAATAGCACCTATCTCATAACGTCCTTATTGGGGTGAGCGAAATTAATCTCTGTAAAATACTTAGTGAAAGGTCTGGTGCACAGCAATCACTCAGTCGATACTGGCTATTATTTCTTTGAACCAGGCGCTGTGCTAATTTTGTTCTGTAGATGACGTTTTTAAATTGTTACAATGGCCTGAATGTTGTCTAAAAAAGCTGCCTGTTTGAGGCCATTCCCACTTGTGCTACAGTTGTTTCTGAGTTTTATTGTCCACATTTTATATTGAGGAAACCAGAGTCAAAGAGGTGGTTTTGCTCAAAGTGCCCTAGCTATATTTGGATTATCTGATTCCAAAACCCAGCCAAGTTCACTTTACTATGCCAGTGGAAGAAGAGAAAGAAAACAGGGGAAAGGCAGTGCTAAATGAGGGTGTTGGGTGACAGCGGACTACACTAGGTTTTATCTCTAGCAAAAGCCTGAGATACCTTTAGGGCCAATGCAGAGCCTGGCCAGCAGGAGAGAAGGGTGGAGCTGAGCCATGGGAGAAGGGATAAATGCCAGGTCCTGACCCACAGTACCCACCCGTCGTTCGTTCGTCCTCAGTGCAGGGCAACAGGTAAGAGTTGCTTTCAGCCTGGGTGTGCTCTTTCTAGTTTTCTGCCCACCTCAAGGCTGCACATTCTGACTCTCTGGCCTGACTAGATCTGACTTTGTTCCTCAGAATCTGTCTGTCATTTTCTCTCTTTTCCCCCCTTATATCTTTTTTGGCTTTCCCTGTTTTTGACTTTCCTTTGTCTTGCCCCCCTCCTTGTTTCCTCTCATATTTCACTTCACTTCATCTCTCTCTGACCTCTAACTTTCTCTTATTTTTCCTTTGCCTGAGTTCTGTCTGTATATTTTTCTCTCTATCGTTTTTTTTTTTTTCTCTTTCTTCTACACTGCATCTCTCAGTCTCTGTCTTTCTGTCTCTCTATTCCTTTCCTTCTCCATCTTCCAGAAAGTTGGTTTGGTATTTCATCCAGTAATTCTCCATTCCTCCCTCATTTTGAATCTTTCTCTCTGCTCAGCTTATGGTAGAGCTCAGTAGGTCAGTGCCTAGAGGACCAGAGGTAGGAAGAGAAAATTGAGGGAATATGGGGATGATGGAAATGATAAATTGGGTAGAGAGAGATTTGAAGGACTTGAGAGTTGATTACCATAAATAAGGAGAGAAGGTTGAAAAGGAATTTTGCATCACTAAAAGGGCCCTATGCTAAAAGTCCATAAATTTGTATTCTCACCCTAATTCATTCTGAGACCCTAGGCAAGTCATTCACTTTCTGAAAAAAAAGGGGGGGGGCAGTCTTGTCCTATAATCTCCACAATGTCTTCTAATTTTGATTTTGTGGTCTTCTAAAAATTTCTGATTCTATGATTGAAGTATATAAAATTCTCTGACTCTTCCATGATGGTGAGAGGATGCTAGGAGGGGAAGTAAGTCTTGATACATCCAGTTCCTGAAGAAAAGTGATCACATCCCCTCCAGACCTAATAGATTCTTGCAAAGCAGGCCACAAAGGGGAGAGAGGGAGCAAGGAATATGGCAGTGAGTGGTTTCTGGATCTTTGTTGGGGTAGTGTTGTGGTTGGCCCTTCTGATCTCTGGGACTACAGTTTGGCTGCTGACATGAAAGAGGATTTTTAAGGTGCAGAGAACACCTTTAAGTAATGATCTGTCACTCGGCCTGAAATTTCACCATTCTATCTTTGGGTGAAAACATTGTTTTATGAAAATCATTGGCAAAGATTGCCACACAATGGGGCATAAGTTGTTAAATGGAATGAATGAATGAATGAATGAATGAATGAAAATGTTCACCAGTGTCTGAAACTCCATTTTAGTTAGAAATTTGTTCCTTTGGTAAAGGCGTTTGTCACAGTCCAAAATCAAATGTCCCAGAAAGGGTCCTGTTAGTGCAGCAGAAGGATTAATGTCTGGAGTCAGGCTCTCAGTCAAGAAAATATGTAGTAATATTTGAATCACAGATCCATAGTGGTTAAGTTAGCAGGCTCTGAAGCCAGATTGCTTAGGTTTGAATCTGGCTTCTCTTACTTACTAGCTCTGTGACCTGGACAGGTTGCAAATTTTGGGGGGGCTCAGTTTCCTCAGGTTTGAAATAAAGCTAATAGTAGTGTCTACTTCACAGGGTTGTTGTGAGAATTGAATAAGTCAATGCATGTGAAGCATTTACAACAGTGTTTGACACAGTGAGTACTCTGTGAGTGTTTGACTATTAGAACCAAATGAAATATATGAAGTTATCTAGTCCAGTGCCTGTGGAGAAACTGAGGCACAGAGAGGGAACGTACAGAGCCCAAGTTCACATAGTAAATTGTAATAGGATAAGGACAAAAATCAGGATTGAAATAAGTATTAATTTTTAAGAACTAGTCTGGTGTACAGACTAGTGAAGGTACATTTCTTGAATGTACCTTCACTTTCTCTACATAGAAAATGTAGAAAATAGAAATAATAGCTAACATTGTTTTCAGTATTTAAGATAGGCACTCTTTTATACACTTTGTATAGATTATTTTACTGAATTTTCACACCATCCCTGTAAAGTAGTTTGTCTTTTTCATTATTCACTTTTTACAGATATAGAGTATAGAGAAGAGATATGACTTTTCTAAGGTCCCAGAGCTAGTGAGTTGTGGAGCCAGGATTCAAAAGTGTCTGGCTTCAGAAGCTGTGCTCTTAATGCCCTAAATTGCCTAAAATACTTTCTTGATTCAATTACTCACTCTAATCCCACTATTATAAGTAGTGAGATGGAATGGAAACAGAGGTGAAGACAACTGGACTGCAAGATTATGGATCATAAAGCTGGGCAGGCAGAGTGGGTGGAGCTGGGCAAATCTGAGGAAAGGAGTATCTGAGCAGAGAAATTGAAATTGAAGTTTGAAAGAACTTGATAATTTAACAAAACGTAGTCTGTATTTTTCTGGGTCCCTGAGAATATCATGGCTGAAAGTTCCTTAGAGATGATGAGTGTATTGAGCTATACATGGGGTGGGAATAGGCCTTAATCTACCACCATCCCAAGGCAGGACTGGACTCTGCTTTCATTCTTGCGGGCTTTCTTTCCCATTACATATCCCACTGTTGTCATTATTGTTGTCAGTGTTGATGTTGGGGAAGGGAGTTTGCAGGAGCCTGGAACCTGGCCATCTTCTTTGTCTGTCTTTCACTGGGTAATCCATCCATCCTTACCACATATTGCCAGAGTCAGCCCCGGCCAGATGCTTAGACATGATTCTAGAAAAGAGCTCTCTTTCTCTCCCACACCCTGGTCTCAGCTAAGGGAGTGGTCAGACCCCAACGGTGATAAATACTGGGAGCTTTATCTGTGGTCTGCAGACTCAGCCCTAAGCCCTTTGGCCTTTGCACGCAGGCAGGGGAAGGGAAACCATTATCTCCACGTGTGGTGTAGGCATTGGATCCAATTAATTACTTACCATTTGAAGTAGGCATAAGTAGCCTACATCTGACAGCTGATGAAAGCTAAGACCCAGAGAGGGGAAGTGGCTTTCCAAGAACATCCAACAGGGAAGCTGAAATTGAAGTATGGAAAGCTAACATTTATTGAAAAATTACTATGTGCCAGACATTGTCCTAAAGACTTAATATGAGTTTCATTTAGTTTTTTTCAATACCCCTTGGCCTTTCCTAAATTCACCCTGCCCCACACACTCACTTACGCTCCTCTGACAGCCTGTTAATGTTGGGGGGAGAATCCTCTTGGATGAACAAGGGGAAAGGATTGCTTTGTGCATTGGGGGAAGGGGTATTGCTCTATAAGAAATGAAGGAGGTTGCCATATGAGGACAGTGCCATGAGCTCCTCCTGTTTACTTTTCCCTTACAATATAATGTCTTGTATACTAGAGGTGCTGCTAGATTCTACTCAGTAGCTCTCCTGATGGTGCCAGGGCCTTAGTCTTCCCACATTCTCCCATATCTCTCTTATTATCCTGTTCTATATTTTGTCTCACCCTCTGACGTTGGATCTCCAGTTTTCCCTTTTCCTTTTAATTTATTTCTCCTTCTTGTTCTTTGTCTTTCTCTTTGTATCTCTTAGCCCTCCCTCATTCCAACCCTTAACCCACCTTAACCACCTCTCCATTCCTATACTTTGATTTTGTCTCTATTCCCTTCTCTCTGTTGCCCAGTCTCTCTCTTTCAACTCCCTCAGTAGGGTCGATCTCCTCTTACCCTAACTCTTCAGTATTGCTCTCCCCCACCCCCACTATCTCTGGCAGCATTTATCCTTTATCTTTGTGCCTGACTGACTTTCTGCTCCTGCTGGATTTCCTCCTCTCTGTTGTTTAGTTTTCTGAGTCTTTGTATATTCCTGTATGTTCCTTGATTTCTCCGCATGTCTGTTTTGTGTCCCTCTGCCTGTCTCTGCCTCTACCTCTGGTCTGTCACTCTCTCTCTCATCTAAGTCTCTTTCCTTATCCTTTTGTATTTCCCATCATCCTTTTTTCCTCTGGTTTTCCAGATCAGTCTTCCTATCCCTATTTATATCACGAACCTATCCCCTTTCCCTATGTTATTGATCTGTTTCTTTCCCACAATTTCTGTTCTTCTAACTTCACCACTACCACTATGCCTTTGTTCTCTCTCAATTTCCTCCTTTTATCTTTCACAATTTCTCTTTTTTCCTGACTCTTTCCCTACCCTTCCTTTCTTTCCTTTACTTCAGTCCCTATTCATGCATTAACTTACTCCCAAATTCAACACATATTTATTGAATGCCTACTATGGGTATTTGTTATCTTTTTTTCTGATCTCCTCTCTGTCCTTTCTCCTCTCAGTCTTATCCTCTGCCTCTTTCATTAGTGCCTAGACTTGTTTCCTAGACCCTTTGGGTCTTGTTTTCATCCCCTCTAACTGTCCTTTTAAAAAATCCAGGAGCAAGTTCAAAAGCAACAAAATACCAGTCCGGTGGCATATGGCCTGTATGGCTTAGGGCCTGCCCTTTTGTCCTATTTGCTGAATCTACTTAAACTGGCACCTGTGGCCTCAAGCTCCTTTTCCCTCTCTGGTTGGGCCTGCTCAGTAAATACTTTTAAGTCTCAGGAGCCCTGGCCAATGGCATCCATCTGCATTTGCAGGCTGAATATTAACTTGACTGAGGCCAACATTCTTAGAAAGACTTTTTAGCCTTAAGTGTTAACTTAAGAGTTAGTGGGTTATCAGCTCTCATCCTGCTGCATACAATCACACTTCAGTAATCCTCATCATCATAGAAGGGGTCAGCGGCAGAGTCTGAATGAGAATTTAGGCTTTCTGACCTTCAGTTGGAACTCTTTCCTTTACCCCATTGTCTAATGGTCATTGTCTCATTTCTTCCTTCCTGATGCCCTATCAGTACATTTTGATATTGGGAAAAGTTCTTACCATGGAAGGACAATACGGGCATCTCTGGAGAGAGCAGTTTGCATTGGGTGGAAAGCTAAAGGCAAAGGGTCAAACATAGGAATGACCCTTGGCTTTTGGCCAGGCCTTCATGATGGATTCTTATCTCTTCCAAATCTTGTTCAGGACTTCAGGCTCAAGATGGTAGCAGCAGCCCTGTTGCTACAGTGCTGTCCAGTCCTTGCCCGGGGCCACACAGGACCCCTGGGCAAGATGCTTAAGAGTCACCAGTTCCTGTTTGGTATTGGGCGCTGTCCTATCCTGGCCACCCAAGGACCAACCTGTTCTCAAATCCACCTTAAGGCAACCAAGGCTGGAGGAGGTAAGTTTCTGGCAAATGGGGGAGAATGTCTGGGTCCTGGAAAAAAAGTTCCAAGTAATACTGGCCATCATTGCCTAATAAATGAGAAGGTCCATGTGAAAAGTGTCAAGGTTAAATGAGATGGTCCCAAAAAACACCAGGGTTCCAACTTCTGCCAGTATCTCTCAAGAGTCTCACTCTCATGCTCCTCACACTCTATATACTCCAGTCATGCTGATACTACTTAAAATTGCCTGATCAACTCTATAATCTCAAGCTTTTGTGTCTTTGCTCCTGTCAAATGACCCTCACAATTACCCTTTACCAGAGTATCTCATATTTCTCATATGACACCTAACTAGGGCATCATCTCCTCTGTGAAGCTTGTCTAAACCTCCATCCAGCCTGTTCAATTCCAATTCTGGGTCATGTCCCCTCCCTCTTTTAGACTTCCATAGCCCATGTCCTCCATCTCATCCCAACATTGTTCATAATGTATCTTCAGTGTATGCCATTTCTGCCAGCCTAGAAGCTCCCCTAGCACAGGGACCACACTCATCCATTCCATTTCTATATCTCTATCATAGCCTGAGAAAGAGCTTTGGGATACAGTAGGTCTTAGTAATCATTGTTAAACTAAACTTATGGCTAGAAATTCACTGCCACTTACTCTCTTACCTTTGCATAGACTCTCCATCTTGGGCCAAGAGCCACTGTCCCTTTATGCTGTCAGAACTCCAAGATGGGAAGAGCAAGATTGTGCAGAAGGCAGCTCCAGAAGTCCAGGAAGACGTGAAGATTTTCAAGACAGGTTGGAGTCAAGTGCCACCTTACCCAGGCTCTACTCTTAATGCTTGAATTCACTTCATTACAGTCCTGAGCTAGGCTAATTAATCCTAGATCAGCTAGTATACATCCCATGATGGGAAGTCCAGTCGTTCCCAAGGGGACCATGGTAGGCAATAGCCTAGCCAGTGCACTGAAATGTACCCTCCCCAACACACATACATGTATAGGCTCTTGTAACTTTACACCATTAGTTTAAAATGATCCCTCTAGAGTTCTACCTCCTCTCTCCCAAGTGGCTAAATTGATCCCAACAGTCTGGGCTCCCACATTTAAGCAATACCACTATACAACAATCTGGATTTGCATGAAAGAGTAAGTGTTGGAAGCAGGTACATCTTTTAGAAGGGTATGAAGCCCCAGGTCAACTCAATTGGTGAAGACTATTCAAGATGATCACACTTGAAATAGGGCCACACTGTTGACATTTTTCATAGGCCCTTTTGGGATATCATTAAAGGTGAAAATTTCAAATTTGAATTTTAATGACATTCAGAAAAGAAGAACAAGGTACACTGCCCTGCATGTATCTCCCAAGTACAAGATTCAGAGTGGCTGCCCCAGTTGCTTTACCCAAGGGAAAATTCTAACGGGGAAAATGTAGCATCTTATGGAAGGTGTCCTGACACAGAAGTTTCCTCTTTGGGAGGTGAGTAGGGGCTCACTTGACAGAATATTTCTGCTCTCCATAGTCTTCTATACTTCATAAACTTGAATTTTCATGTTGTATTGGAGTTTAAAGAAGACAGAACATGCTTTCTTTTTTTTCTCCCTTCTCTTCATGGCCAATGAATCTCACTCTCTGTCAGACCTGCCCAGATCCCTGGCCTCAACCAGCTTGAGAAAGCCACTCTCCAATCTCCAGGAGCCAGACCTAATTTCAGAGGTCACACACCAGATTCAGAACAACATGGTTGGTGAGTTTGTTGAAGTGGAAATAAAGGGGAGTTGCAATGTGGAAGGAGTCCTCAAGGAGCTTTTGAAACAGTAGGGGAAATGGCAAAGAAGTGCTTTAGAACCAAAGGGAATCTGGGTTTAAATTTCAATGCTGGCACTTGCTGGATCAATGTGTTTTGGCAAGTAAGTCACTTCCCTTTAGTGAAATTTTAATGCTTGCCCCAGCTGGTTAACATGAGGAAGAAATAAAATTAGATTTATGGAAGTGTTTCTAGCTGTTCTGAGCCCTCATTAAATACTAGGTTTATTCCTATTATTTCTTCTCCATGCTTCCCTCAAAAACTCATCCTTTACAGACAGCTTTTTCCCCTTTCTCGTATGCGTTTATATTCAGTTTTCATAATGGAATTTGGCTTTTTTTCTAATAGAAAAGGAAAATGACTCATTGTAAAGCATTTTTCAACAGATATAGGAACATATAAAGAAGGAAATTTAAATCACTCAGAGTTCCACCATCCACCATTAACTATTTATATTTTCTTCTGGATATTTTTCCATAACTAACCACACACACATACACACACCTCCTATGCTTCCTTCCACACACGTTTTTATGAGAAATGTGATTTTATTCTACTGGTTCTGTTACCTTCCTTTGTTTACCTAACAATATATCATGGGCATCTTTCCATGTCCCTAGGCATAGAGATGCATAATAATTATTAATGTTGAAGTTTGTTCTGTAGCATGGATGCAGCATCATTCAGTTAATCAAGCATCTGTAATTCAGGTTATTTTTTTCTTGTGCTTTGCTCTGGTTTATAGTATATGTTGGTTTTACATACATCAAAGATAACATACAGTATTATAGACCCAGTATGAATATACTAGAGATTATTTAGCTATTCCCCTATTGAGTTGCTTCCAACTTTTCCTATTACAAACAGTGGTGCATCAAACAATATTCAATGTAACTTTTCATGCACATAGGTCAGTTTTTTTTTCTATGGGAAAGCATTAATAGGTGAAAATTCTTAGGGTGTAAGGTTGTGTACATTTTCAATGTTAATAAATATTGCTAATTAGCCCTCCAAAGTCGTGCACCAGTTATCAAAGACTGTATCCATATTCTCACACCCTCTCTAGGACTTGATTTTATCAAACTTCTAAATCTTTATCGGTATCAGTGAAAATTTTATTTTGCAGTTTGGTTTTCCTTGATTAAACATCTTCTACATTTATTGACTTTTCTGTTTATATTCTTTGTCCATTTTTCTACTGGGTTGACAAATTTTCACAATAAGTTTTCAGAAGTTTTTGTTGTTGTTCTTAGTTTTTTGTGTTTTGTTTTGTTTTATTTTTTAGAGAGAGAACTCGGGTGGGGTTAGCAGGAGAGGGAGAATCTTAAGCAGGAGCCTGATTTGGGGCTCAATCTCACAACCCTGAGATCATGACCTGAGCCAAAATCAAGAGTCAGACACTGGGGAGCCTGGGTGGCTCAGTGTGTTAAGCCTCTGCCTTTGGCTCAGGTCATGATCTCAGGGTCCTGGGATTGAGCCCTGCATCAGGCTCTCTGCTTGGCAGGGAGCCTGCTTCCCCCTTTCTCTCTGCCTGTCTCTCTGCCTATTTGCAATCTCTTTCTCTGTCAAATAAATAAATAAAATCTTAAAAAAAAAAGAGGGAGATGCTTAACCAACTGAGCCACCCAGGCACATCAATTGTTCAGAGGTTTTTTAAAAAATTAGTTCTGGATATCAATCATTTTTTTCTTTTAAAAATGCTGCAAATATTTCTCTAGGTATGCCAGTATTTGCATTTAAAAACTCTTGATACATATTTCCAAACATCCCTGCAGCAAAGATATTACCAGTTTATATCCCTACCACATAACTTGTCATCTGCAACAATCATGATTTCTGTCTCATGTATAGAGTTCTAGAGTTTAACAAGTCCTTTGGCATACATTATTTCAATTTATCCCCAAAATAATATTGCTCCATTTTGCAGTAAATAGCAGTTTTAAAAGTAAACACTAGGTCACTTGCTTGTAGGTCACTTACTTGCTGTATAACCTTGGTTAAGTTAACTAACCTATCTACGCCTCCATTTCCTCAACTGTAAAATGGAGATACTAATGATACTTTCCACACAGGGTTATTGTGAGGACTACAAGAAATAATATTTATAAAGTTCCCAAGATAAGGCATTACATATAATAGGTGCTTATTAAATATTGGTTATAATAATAGAATTAAATATTAGCTACTACTACTACTATAATTATAATAATACTACTATGCACCAAACATTAGTTCAGCTACATGACGTTCTGTTTGTCATCAAATGCTCACAATTCTTCAAGAAGGTATTATTAGCCCCATTCTACATATGAGGAAATTAAAACTAAGAGAAAGGGTTCATGACTTACTCAATGTCACATAACTAGGAAGAGACAGAGCAATACCTAGAAACCAGATCTGTTGATACTCTTTCCACTGAAACTAGAAGTAGTGATTTCAGCAAGAATGATAGCACAATAACCTTAGAAAAAGAGAGGAGGCCTTACCAGGGGTAGGAAGCCAGAGTGAATGTATGAATAATTTACTGAGTGAATGAGCAAGTGAGAAAGCAAAGGGATGATTGAATGAAGTAGTGGAGAATTACTGTGGCTCGGTAAGTTAATGACTGATCAAATAAATGAATAAATGAAAAGAGAATTGGAGAACTCAAAATCAACAGCATGGATAAAATATGGACTACTCAGGAAGTGATTTAAAAATAAATTATTTTCATCTCCATCTCTACTTCTGCAGGAAACCATGTTTTTGGTTATGACCAGTTTTTCAGGCATAAGATCATGGAGAAGAAACAGGACCACACCTACCGTGTGTTCAAGATTGTAAACCGCTGGGCTGATGCATACCCCTTTGCCCAACACTTCTCTGAGGCATCTATGGCCTCAAAGGATGTGTCTGTCTGGTGTAGTAATGACTACCTAGGCATGAGCCGGCACCCTCAGGTTTTGCAAGCTACACAGTGAGTAGTAAGATCTGGGGCATGAGCTGTGGGGACACAAACAGAGAAGAATCAAAGCCACACATGGAAGGGAAAGGCAAAGCTGGCAGTGGAAACCTACCACCTACCACCCCTTTTGTACATGGTCTTCCAGCATATCTAATCCTCATATATGAACCATGTCAGTCAACAAACCATGATTTCCAAACTCTTGATTGTCCAGTTCTGTGGAAAAGACGGAAGACCAAGCAATTTCCATGAGCTCTTACTCTGGGGACAGAATGAGAATTGCCAGAGATACTGTGTGACCTCCTCTAGAATGTCTTAGAGCTGTTCAAATTCAACCTAGCTTCTCCCCCCATCCCTGAGTGCCATCAGCCTGAGAAGGAGGACCCACGCATCCTCATTGTCTCCATCCTACCCTCTACTTGATTATATAGAACACAACTCATATAGGATCACTAAGTAAACACTGACCTCCATCATTGAAGAGAAACCTGCCCAGTTCCTTAGTGCCTGAAAAGGGTTTTTCCATCTCCAAGTTTTTCCTCTGTTTTCTCCTGGCCAGGGAGACTCTGCAGCGTCATGGAGCTGGAGCTGGTGGTACCCGCAACATTTCAGGTACCAGTAAGTTTCATGTGGAGCTGGAGCAGGAGCTGGCTGAGCTGCACCAAAAAGATGCAGCCCTGCTCTTCTCTTCCTGTTTTGTGGCCAATGACTCTACCCTCTTCACCCTGGCAAAGATCCTGCCAGGTAAGTTCTGTTCAGGGTTGGTATCTTGAACTACAGCATGCAGTCTCACTGCCTTTATCATCTTTTCCTTCTATTCTGAGTTCACTTGATCTCATTGCTCTTCCTTCTTACCCACTTTATATATCCTCAACACTGGATGATTACATCTCTCTCATTTCTCCCCTTCTTCAGTTAGGCTGAAGAATACTACTAAGGAACATTGCCCAAACTCACAGAAGGGTAACACCATAAATTTATCACCTCTCCCCGCAACTCACCTGGGCTCCAAACACCCATAAATAGTTCTTTTATGTCCCTATATTAGCTTTTTTCCAAATATTCTTTTCTTTTAAAACCTGTGACTATCTCCTTCTTCACTATCAGCAAATAACCTCACATCTCATATCACAAAGAAAACAGAAGCCATCAGAGAGAAACTCTTTTAACTTAAAGACATCAAACCTACAAACTTATCTGATTTTTCACCTATACTTATTTCATTCTTTCCTTTTACAATTTGAAGGCGTATCTCTTCTGCCTAAAGTCAATCCCTTCCTTGTATAGTGGATCCCATCTGGACCTGATCTTCCCAATCTCCCACTCTTTAGCCAATAATGTCCTTAATTCATATGCCTGTTGTCATTCCGTCACATCTCCAACCACGGATGAATATAACTCTCCACCTTCACCATGTCAATCCTAGGTGCATATAATTACAGGTGGGAGCCACTAAAACTTCATGGTCCCCAACCTTTACCAGGTCCTCTATGCTGTCTAGCAACCCTGTTTCCAAAGTCAGCCTTCCAAATCTCCAGGGCACTTTTGCAAACCCCCATTCTTCCCAGCCTTCTCACCCTTCCACCTTACCCTCAACCACAGCAAATAACTTCACTTCCTTCCTCACTGAAAATAGAAGTCCTCAAGTAGCAATGTCCTCAAATCCTTGATGCAAACTACCTACAGACTCACAAACATCCCCACACGTCCTCTCTTCACCTTTTCTCTCCTGTCACAATGAAAGAGGTGCCTTTCTTTCTGCTGAGTAATACTTTTCCTGGTGCTCTGTGTCTCAGTCCCCTCTGCCTCCTCAGGAACCTTGATCTATCATTTCCTTCTCTCCTTGTGTCTTCAGCCTCCCCTCTTCAGACATGTTAAAGTCTCTTTTATCTTAAAGAAAAAAAAGGTCCTCTCATCACTCTCTAACTACTGCCCTATCTCTCTCCTTCCTATAACAAAAAACTGTTTGAGAGAAGTCTCCACACTTGCTATCTACTTCCTGACTTCCTATTGATTCTTCAGCACACTGTAAACATTCCCACTGCCTCCAGAAACTTTTTCTGAGAGCACACATAACCCCAATTAAATCCAACCTCTTTGGGAATTTTTCAGTGAAGATCCTCCTCAACCATTAGAATTAAACTTCTTTCCGTTTCTACTGCCATTACTCTAGCCTAGACAAATATAATTTTCTTTTTTTAAGATTTTATTTTTTAAGATTTTATTTATTTATTTGAGCAGGAGAGAAAGAACACAGGTGGGGAGGGGCAGAGGGAGAGGGAGAAGCAGACTCCCTGATGATCAGGGAGCCTGATACGGGGCTCAATCCTGAGACTCCAAGATCATGATCTGAGCCAAAGCAGACAACCAACTGAGCCACCCAGGCACCCACAACATCATTTTCTTGATTTCACTCTTGCCCTCCTATATTCTGTTCTTCACAGCAGTCAGAATAATGTTTTTTTAAGGCAAACCTATCTTTGTTACCCCCTGCCCAAAACTTAATATATCCCCATTGCCCTTAGGAACAAACCCAAACTTTTTATCATGGATTCCAAAGCCCTCAATAATCTAGCTTCTAGCCTCATCTTTGATACCCCTTCTCTCACTCTTTCATTCAGTAATATATTCATTTGCTCACTTATATATCAGTAATTTGTGTATCCATCCATTCAGTGAATGTTTACTTAGCATCTACTGGGTACTTAAACCTGTACTGGGTACCAGAGATAGAAAGATAAAACATGTGATTCGTTTCAGTTTTGTTGATTATTCCCTTCACTGTGCAGAAGCTTTTTTATTTTGGTGAAGTCCCAATGGTTTGTTTTTGCTTTTGTTTCTCTTGCCTCAGGAGACAAATCTAGTAAGAAATTACTATACCCTATGTCAAAGAAGTTACTGCCTATGTTCTCCTCTAGGATTTTTATGGCTTCAGGTCTCACATTTAGGTCTTTAATCTGTTTTGAATTTATTTTTGTGTATGTTGTAAGAAAACGGTTCAGTTCATTCTTTTGCATGTCGTCCAGTTTTCCTAACACCATTTGTTGAAAGTCTGGTTTTTCCCCCCATTGGATATCTATCCTGCTTTGTTGAAGATTAATTGACCATACAGTGGTGGGATCATTTTTGGGTTTTCTATTCTATTCCATCAATCTGTGTGTCTATTTTTCTGCCTGTGCCATACTGCTTTGATCACTACAGCTTTGTAATCTAACTTGAAGTCCAGAATTGTGATGCCTCCAGCTTTGCTTTTCTTTTTTCAAGGTTGCTTTGGCTATTCACGGTCTTTTGTGGTTCCATACACATTTGAGGATTGTTTGTTCTAGCTCTGTGAAAAATGCTGTTGATATTTTGATAAGGATTGCATTGAATGTGTAGGTTGCTTTAGGTAGTATAGACATCTTAACAATATTTTTTCTTCCAATATTTGGGCGTGGAATATCTTTCCATATTTTCATGTTGTCTTCAATTTCTTCCATCAGTGTTTTATAGTATTCAGAGTACAGGTCTTTTCACCTCTTTGGTTAGGTTTATTCCTGGGATTCTTATTGTTTCTGGTACAATTATAAATGAGACTGATTCCTTAATTTCTCTTTCTGCTGATTGATTATTCGTGTATAGAAATGCAACAGATTTCTGTACATTTATCTGTGTCCTATGACTTTACTGAATTCAGTTAACAGTTCTAGCAATTTTGGGGTGGAGTCTTTGGGTTTTCTATATAGAACATCATGTCATGTGAAAATCATGTAAATTCCATTTCTTCCCTACTGATTTGGATTCCTTTTATTTCTTCTTATTGTCTGATTGCTATGGCTAGGACTTCCATCACTATGTTAAATAATGTGGTGAGAGTAGACATCCCTGTCTTATTCCTGACCATACAGGTAAAGCTCTCAGTTTTTCCTCATTGAGGATGATATTGCGTGTGGGTTATTCATATATGGCCTTTATTATGTTGAGAGATGTTCCCTCTAAACCTACTTTGTCGATAGTTCTTATCATGAATGGATGTTGTACTTTGTCAAATACTTTTTCTGCATCTTTTGAAATGATCACTTGGTTCTTTTCATTTCTTTTATTAATGTGGTATATCACATTGATTGACTTACTGAAGCACCCTTGCAAACCAGGAACAAATTCCACTTGATCATGGTGAATGATATTTTTAAATACATTGTTAGAATTGGTTTGCTGATATTTTACTGAGAATTTTTCTGACTATGTTCATGAGGGGTATTGGCCTTTAATTCTCTTTTTTAGTGGAGTCTTTATCTGGTTTTCGTATCAGGGTAATGCTGGTCTCATAGAATGAATTTGGAAGCTTTCCTTCCTTTTCAATTTTTTTGAATAGTTTGAGAAGAGTAAAAATTAACTCTTCTTTAAATGTTTGGTAGAACTTACCTATGAAGCTATCTGGCACCGGACCTTTCTTTGTTGGGAGTTCTTTCATTACTGATTCAAATTCATTACTGGTTATTGGTCTGTTCAAGTTTTCTATTTCTTCCGTTTCAGTGTTGGTAGTTTATAATCAACAAAAGTAAAAGGCAATCTATGAAATGAAGATATTTGCAAATGACATATCTGATAAAGAGTTAGTATCCAAAATACATAAAGAACTTACAAAACTCAACACCCAAAAAACTAATAATTCGATTTAAAAATGGGCAGAAGACATGAATAGACATTTTTTCCAAAGACGACATACAGATGGACAGCAGACATATAAAAAGGCGCTCAGCATCACAGATCATCAGGGAAATACAAATAAAAACTACAAATAACATCTTTCATGAACATGTAAGTGTTTGTAAACTTATGTGTAGAAGTGGATGGGAATAGCAGAGTGTTTAACTCATTCAAACTACACTGCGTATAATGCATCTTTCAAGGAACATCTTCTTTCACTAAGATATAAGTGTTTGTAAAGGTATTTGTAGAAGCATATGGGAATAGCCATATGCTTAACTCACTGGAACTACACTATATAATGCATTCTTCAAATAACATCTTCTTACATTAACAACAATAAAAATGCATGATTCCTGGTCTCAGGAAACTCCCAGTCTACTTTCCTTCATGGCAGGTCCTCTAGGAAGTCATGCCTGATTTCCTCAGTTAGAAATGACAACTTACTCTAATGAAAGGCCACAGTTCCTTGATTTCAGTGCAATTTTGGGGGAGCCAAGAATCAATTCCTTCCACCAATTTCCCACCTCCACCTGCCCTACCACATCTGTTCAGTGAAAAGCCCTGCATTCCTCAGGCCCTAGAGAAAGGTCTTCCCCTCTGTAGACTTTAGTTTCCTCACTTATAACAGGTAAGGAGCTAGACTCTATGTTCGCTAGTGTTCCATTCTGCCCTGACATGCCATGAACGTATGAGTCAAATGGAAAATCTGTTAAGTATCCATCCTGTAACTATAAGCAGATGGATGCTACCTAGAAGAGGTGGGATTTCATCTAGATCAGGAAGAAACTATTATCAGTCCAAGTCAACAGGTCTAGTCCCATTCCCTTGAATAAACTCTTTTCCAGTGCTTGATCTTATGTATCTGGGAGTAGGAACCTAAACCCTGTCAAGAAACTCTAGAGCTTCTTGGGAATTTAAATTTCCTCCACCCCAAGATAGTCAGTGTCAGATCAGGCTTAGAAATGACTGAAGGGAAGTGTGTAGGGGTCAGAATTTCAAGGGAGGAAGAGGTGTCACAAAGGCTTCAGAGGAGAAGGAAGCAGACAGAGTCTTTAAAGGGAGGGATGGCCAGCTCTCTGCCAAGCAGAAATACTGGAACAGAAGCTTAACGAATATGTATCTGGTTCTCCAGGGTGTGAGATTTACTCAGATGCAGGCAATCATGCTTCAATGATCCAAGGTATTCGTAACAGTGGAGCAGCCAAGTTTGTCTTCAGGCACAATGACCCTGACCACCTGAAGAAACTTCTAAAGGAGTCCAACCTTAAGACACCCAAAATTGTGGCCTTTGAGACTGTTCACTCCATGGATGGTATGTATATCATAAAAACTACGATAACAATGATAATAACTGACATGTATAGAATTTGTTTATATGCCAAGCAAAATATTAGTATTTTTAACCTAATCTTCACAAGAATTCCATGAGGCAGGTGCTATTATTATTTCTATTTATTTACATGAGGAGAATGAGACACAAACAAGTCAAGTAACTTGCCCAAGGTCATACAACTGGTAAATGCCAAAGGCAGCTATTATACTGATCTTACAGATTAAGAAACTGAAGTTCAGAAGCAGCACCCAACTTGTCTTGGTTGACTCAGTAAATTGGTGCCAAAGTATTTGTACCCTAGAACATTCCAATCTGTACCCTAGAACATATGATTCCAATTCCTCCAACTCCAATTCCTTCACACAACACTCCCTCCATTAGAAATGATGTGCAAATCAATCATTCTAGTGTCTGGTTTCTGCAATGAAAATTTTCAAAAACCACTGGGAGTTTTTTTCAGGGTCCAGTATGAAACATTGGAATCAAAACATGTTTTCAAGTGAAAGAGACCTGGGTTCAAATCCTACCTCTGGCACTTACTCACTGTATGATCTTCAACTCCTTGAGCTTCAGTTTTCCCCAACATAAAATATCTGGTTGTAAGAATTAGAAACAATGAAAGTCATTCCATTTATTATAATCTAAGTAAATATCATAATAGTGAAAACCATGTTGTGATCATTCTACTTCCTTACATTTACAAATGAATGTCTCCTTATTTTGTTGGTAGACAGTACTTAAACTATCAATTCTAGGGCTAAATTTCTTCCATTGAAATGATGCTTGAGCTATCTCACTCTTTGTCTCAAGCTCCACCTCCAGTGATTTTTTGCCCCTCATGTTATCTTGGGTTGCTCACATTCTTTAATCCTGGTTTGGAGCCCCTGTTTCCACCTGAAGAATTTTATTCTATATTCCAACTCCCTGCACCTCAGCATTTTTCAGATGGGGATTGACAGTAGGTATGAGTTCTTGTATATGCAGGAGTTGCCAAAAAGGCCACATATGAGATTCACAGCCATTTGAAGACCTTATAAACATCTGTCAGCATAGAAGACATCTAGAATAGCATAGGAAAATGGTAAATCTGTATGAAAAATGGTGAGGAGTGAACAGAGTACTTCTAATTCTCTTTCATTCAATACATTGAGACTGAGCCTGTGGGAGGGTTCCCTCAGGTAACAATATTGACAGAGATGAGAGAGAAATGCCCTCTCACAGAGACACATAAAAGACAAAAAGACAGGGGCACAAAGAAACTCAGAAAGAGACACAAGGTACAGGGAAACAAGTCTGAACCAAAGGGATAGTCACAGATGTAGACACAAAGGGACAAAAACAGTGAGAAAGATAAGTGATGGAGAGAAGGAAGGAAGGGGGGAAAGGAAGAGAGAAAAAAGAGAGAGGGAAAGGAAAAAGGAAAGAGAGAAACAAAAGCAGAGACAGGAAAAATGGAGACATAGAAATAACAATGGAAAGGGCTATGGAAAAAAAGGGTGGGGGGATAGTGACAGAGATCCAGGAAGATAGAAACAGGGAGGACCAGTGCAGTATAAAGATATTGACAAGGCTTCCAAAAGTACCTGCCTGAGGGGATGAATTGAATCTGAAATCAGGACTGCATTAACCTGGAGCAAAAAGTTACATTTTTGAATTTATTAAAACAAAGGTATCATATGGGCTAGTGCCAATCCTAAGTAGAAATACACAAACTTGAGGGATGGGGAGGAAGCAAAGAGAGGCTGGAAAATGGCTTGAACAAGAGGACAGATATTGTCAGAAGTAAACATAGGAAAACAGAAAGGCAAGGCTTAATTACAAACTAGGGAAAATGCACACACACAAACGCCTTGAGTGGGCATGAAGTGGATGCAGTAAACATATTTAAGGAGGTTTGAAATAGTCCCAAGTGATTACACACACCCTTTACCTTTCCAACCCAAAGTAGCTATGGGTCACAAATTCCACACTGAAGATGGGGCTGGGGAAAGGTTGTGATCTCCTACCTCTATTTCTTGGCTTTTCTCAGGTGCCATCTGTCCCCTTGAGGAGTTATGTGATGTGGCCCACCAGTATGGGGCTCTGACCTTCGTGGATGAGGTTCATGCTGTAGGACTATATGGGTCCCGGGGTGCTGGGATTGGGGAGCGTGATGGAATTATGTACAAGATTGACATTGTCTCTGGAACTCTTGGTGAGTGAGTGCCTTGGGATGCCCTTATATATAAACCAGAAAGGAGGCCCCTGTAAGACCCTTTCCTCCCTCCTCCCCGAAGCTGTAGAAGTTATTTGGGTAAAATTCATAGCCTCAGGCTATGGTTCTCCTGGATTCCCTCTGTCCACTCCTACCCCACTGCAGAGTTGCTGAGAAAGTCTGGGAGGGTTTTTAGAGAAGAACCCTAAGCAGGGCCAAATAGCCAAGTTTAAGTCAGTACCTGGAGAGACGTGGTTCTAAATTCCTCCCCCACTCCATTCCCAAGCTTCATCTTAGTTCCACTTTTGGGCCTAAGCAGCTAAAGGTCCCCACCCAGCTACTGCCTATCTAGTCACTGCATGTTGCAGGCCTTGAAAGTCCTATCTCAAAGCAGCAGAGTTATCAGCTGTCTGTCTTGTCATGGACAAGAGAGATAAGCAGAGGCCTGGGACAGGAGTCTGGAACTCTAGCTTCTGTGCGCATCCTTGTGTTATCTGGACATGATCCTGTTCCTCTAAAGACTAATTATGGGCTCTGTCATATCCTACTCCTCCTCGTCTCCAGGCAAGGCCTTTGGCTGTGTGGGTGGCTACATCGCCAGCACCCATGACTTGGTGGACATGGTGCGTTCCTATGCTGCCGGCTTCATCTTTACCACTTCACTGCCTCCCATGGTGCTCTCTGGGGCTTTGGAATCTGTGAGGCTACTCAAGGGAGAGGAGGGCCAAGCCCTGAGACGAGCCCACCAGCGCAATGTCAAGCACATGCGCCAACTACTAATGGACAGGGGCCTTCCTGTCATCCCCTGCCCCAGCCACATCATCCCCATCCGGGTGAGAGCCCCCCCAACCATTGCCCTACCCACTTATCTCTTCTTGGAACCTTCCCACACCCAGCAAACCAACACCTGCTTCTCTTATCAACCTTTTACTTTCCTGTTAACTACCCTCCTTATTTTGAGCTATGTTACCTTTTTTTTTAATTTTTTATTTTTTCAGCATAACAGTATTCATTATTTTTGCACCACACCCAGTGCTCCATGCAATCCGTGCCCTCTACAATACCCACCACCTGGATGTTACCCTTTTTGAAAAATTATCAGCCATTCTGGATTAGTCACCTCTTTTTTTGCATTAGCTATTATCTCATGATTATTAGACCGTCCTGACCCTCACAATATTGGGTACCCATGACCTATAATTCAGTGCTTTTGGAACTATGGATCAAGACCATTATTGGGTCACAAAATCAGTTTAGTAAGTTATGACTGGTATTAAAAATTTAAAAAAATAGAATTGAAAATGTTGGCATACATCACACATGGAGAAGGTAGTATTTTGTGAGAAATGTTTTAGTTCTATATATGTATATATGCACACATATATGTATGTGTGTATGTATAATATGGATATGATGTGGAACATATTTCTTAGTAAGATTTTAAGTAAAACTCAGAAAACAGAAAGTCAAAAACCATGGGACAAAGTGCTATTTTGGATTTTCAACCATGTTTGTTTACTGCCTTTGAAAATGAACTGCTACTTCTTTTTATTTTTTTCACTACTTCTTTTTTTAAATAATGTCCATTTGTGTGTGTCAGTATGTCAGGGTGTAGTAAGGATACTTTTTTGTGACGTTTTATGGATGAGAAAGAAATAGTCACTGCTTGGACTAAGCCAATATTCTTTTGCGGGGATATTGGGAAATATTGGGGAAATTGGGAAAGACTATTTTTGAACTTTTTTTTTTTAATTAAGCCAATGACAGCACCCCAGAGATAGCTTGGGGAGTTCATCTTCTTACCTAGAACCACCCCAAATTAACATACTATCTAGGTAAAACCAGTGTGCTTGCTCTGCAAACAGCTTCAAGACAAGGTGCCTACACCACCTTCATCCCAACCCCTTCAAATTTAATTGCTGCCTCTGAGAAACTCCTTGATAGAAATTCTGGAGCTGCCACTAAGCCCCTTATGAAAAACAAAACAAAAAAAAAAACAAAAAACAAAAAAACCTCTGTCCCAAAATTCAGTGATGTTCATTGTTCTGGTTCCCTCCACCTGCTTAATTGAACTAGTGATAGTAGGGCAAGGGTAGCAGATACTGACAGGCTTTTCTCCTGAGCCCAGGTGGGTGATGCAGCACTGAACAGCAAGATCTGTGATCTCCTGCTTTCCAAGCATGGTATCTATGTGCAGGCCATCAACTACCCAACTGTTCCCCGGGGCGAAGAACTGCTGCGCCTGGCACCCTCTCCCCACCACAGCCCTCAGATGATGGAAGACTTTGTGCGTAAGTCCTCAATATGGGTCTCTAGAGCACTCTCTTTCCCTTCAGCCCCAGGATCTGAAGAATTTGAGGGAATGAATGTTATTTAATTTAAAAGTATATTTCTAGAACACATATTGTGTGCCAGACCCTATACTAGTAATAAATGGATAAGAAACAGTCCCTAGGCTCCAGTTCAGGTGAGCCATTGCAGACACAAACAACGACTTTAAGGGGTTATCAAATTTCAATGAAGACAGTACATCAGAGAGTTGTGGGTGCAGAGAGAAGAGGCCAAACCCAACATGCAGGATTCAAGACAGGCTTCCTAGTGGAGGTGACACGTGAGCTGAGTTTTATAAGGTGAGTGGTACTGAACCAAAAGAAGAAACAGTATGGAAGTGGTATTCCTTGGGGAAGGAAGAGCATAAAGAAAGGCAAAGAGAATGGTGCAAAGCTGCTTGAGATATATCAAGAATAAACAGGTGTTACTGAAATGTAGGGTAGTAGGAATGGAGTGGAAGAAGGGAGTGCCAGTCTATGAGTCTACAAAGACAACATAAGACGGACTGGATTGAGAGATTTGTTGGGCTACTGAATAGCCTGGGTTTTATCCTGAATGATGCCAGTTTAGTCAATTTACCTCAAGTTTACCAGATTCCCATTGAATGCAGTTTTTAGCACATCACATGGTCTGGAATAGAGCAGGTATTCATTCTAAGTCAGTTAGACAAAACACATATAGGCAGTTGACAGTCTAAAAAATGAGACAGACATAGACAGTACTGGTCCAGTATGATGAGCTCCAGTGCTCTGGGAGCTGGAGGAAGAGTGAGCACTTATGGCTAGAGAAAGTAGGAAGCATGAATCAGGAATGCTTTGTGGGTGAAGAAGTCCTTGTGCTGCAACTTGAAGTACATGTGGTACAGTGCAAAGACATTCCAGAATAAGGAAATTCCATGAGCAAGGACCTAGAGATAGGAAAACACAAGACATGCACTGGCAACAGTCATTCTGTTTGTCTGGAGCATAGGTAGTATAAGAGTTCAATGAAGACAAGATAGGTAGGTGCCATTCATTTAAAAACATCAAATAATGCTAGCCAACATCTATTAAGTACTTAACATGTACCAAGCACTGTTCTAAACTCTTTGCATGTATTAACTCATCTAATACACATGAGGCTGAGATGCCATTATTAGCAATTCCCTTTTATATGTGTGGAAATTGAGGCACAAAAATATATAGAAACTGGTCCAAGGTCACACAGCTA
This sequence comes from Lontra canadensis, assembly GCF_010015895.1. Lineage (NCBI taxonomy): Eukaryota > Metazoa > Chordata > Mammalia > Carnivora > Mustelidae > Lontra > Lontra canadensis. Next base: position 191,900 of record NW_022631253.1, on the reverse strand, counting down.
CTGGATTTGAACTGTGGAGTCTGTCTCTACCACCACAGTCATAACCACTAGGTCTACTGCCTGAGTTGATGATCCAGACTCCTGGACCTTTTGCTCAGTCCTCTCCATTGCTCTGGTCTTCAATTGTAGAGCCCTCAGTATTCTTGGTTCTCTGAGTGTCCATTCATGCTGAGCTTTTGCAGGAAAGAGATATGAGAGGCATTTACCATGACTCCATCATTCCTTCTCTAGTCAACCCATCCTGAAATCCTGCAAATGGTTGCTAGTCTCTCTCAAATTTGTTTTTTCTATTGCCAATTTTAAAGACATGTCAATGTAATTTCTAATTTTCCTGCTTCTTTCTTGATCCCTTCTAATCTTTTGTCCACAGTGACCATCAGAGGGATTTTTCTAAACATATGACTATATACTTCCCTTGCTTAAACCTTTTCATGTTTCCTATTTGTCTGGACTAGAGCAGTGGTTTCCAATGTGAGGTATGCAAGATGACCCATTAGGTGAGGGGGCTCATTAGAATTTTGTGTTTCTTTTTTATCTTAAAAATAGGAAATTAGGCATTACTGATATTGATCTTTAACATTTAGACTGATAATGATACATGTGTCCATATATAAAAAACATATATAGATTGGAAGCATGTGTTAAAAAAATGTTTATACTGATAGAATGTACAGTCCAGAATTTGGAGATCACTGGCCTGTAGAACAGCTGAAGCCCCCTAGCATGGCATTCAGTGCCTCAAACATGGTGAGTTCTAGGCCCTCACCTCTTTTCCACATTCATTTTATTTTTTCCAGCTACACTGAGTAACTTAAAATTCCCTTGTTTTGCTCTACTTTCTTACCTTTCATGTTTTGCTAATAATGCTCCCTTTTTATTGGAACGCCCTCCCTCACTCCTTCCTCTGGCTTACTTCCTTTATCTTCTAGACTTAGTCATCCTTTCATTCATTCTTTCAACAAGTATTTATTGAGTACCTACTGTTTGCTAGACACTGTTCTAGGTGCTGGGGATCCAGTCGTAAACAAAGCAGACACAAAAAATCACTGTCCTTCTGAAGCTTACATTCTAGTGGAAGGAGATAGCCAAAAAACTTTAAAAAAATAAGCAATGCATATAGCATGGTAGTTTTAAGTGTTATGGAAAAAATAAAGCAGGATAAGGGAATAGGAAATATAGGTGTGGAGGGGCTGGTTTGGAAGAAGGTTGTGCATTGAGTGTTAAGGGTAGAGATCATTGTGGTGACACTTGAGCCAAGCTATGAAGGAGGTGACAGAGTTAGCTGGGCAGATATCAAGGAGAAGGTCATCCTAGGCAGAAGGAATAGACTAAGGTAGGGAAGATCCTATTACAGGAGTATTCTTCTACACTTGAGGAACAAAGAAGAGAGGAGTGTGGATGCAGTGGTGTAAACAAAAGGCAAAAACTGAATAGTGAGGGGAAATGTGAGTCCAGATTGTGAAGGAATTTGGCTTTTAACTCTGAAATAGATGGCCTTTTGAGGGATTTGAGCAGAGGAGTGACAGAGTTGACTCAGGTTTTAACAGAATTGGTCTGACTTCTATGTTGAGAATAGACAAAGAGAGAATGAGTGGAAGTAGGGATCCATTTGGGGGCTACTATAATACTACAAGTAAGAGAGGATAATGACTCAGACCTGATGATGGTATTAGAGGTGATGAGAAGTGATCTAAATTATGAAGGTAAAGTCAATGGTTACTTGCTGATAGATGAGATGTGTGGTTAGAGCAAAAAAGAAAAATATAAGATGGCTCTAAAATTTTTGGACTAAACAACTAGATTTGCCATCAACTTAGAGATGGATAAGGATGAAACTAGAGTAGACTTGGTGGAAGGTAAAGAGATCAATAGCTCAGCTCTGCTCATGTGAAATTAGAGATGCTGATTAGACAGTCAGGTGGAGATACAGAAAGGCAGCTGGATATACAAGTCTAGAATTCAGAATAGGGGTCTGGGCTAAGATGAAAAGCTCAGAATCATCAGCATATAAATGGTGTTTAAAGCCATGGGACTAAACAAGATCTCCCAGGGAGTAAGCATAAAAACAAAGTCAAGGACAGAGCCCCGGCAGCACACACTTGAGGCTTTTCCAACAATGGGGTCAGGTTCTCTTCTCTAGGTTCCCCCCTAGTACAGGAACACTGCCCACCCCAGACTCAAAGGTCACAAATGATGACACTGTATGGTTACTGTCACTGTCATCTTCATTAGGCTGTTTTCTGATGGATTCACTTCTTGGGTTGCAGCATGTCCTATACTTAGGAGTGGTCCAAGCCAGGTTAGTACAGCTTTAAATTATGTCAAATGAGTGCTTCCCAATCGTTTATACATTATTCATAGCACACAATTGAGTAGACAGGAGTTACTTCTCGTTACAAGGTATCATAGAGGTTTGAGGGGATCATTATCTTGGCATATCTGTATCACGACACAGAGGTTAGTAAGACCTTGTCTAACCAATTCTTTCCTTCCCCACCCCTTACCACCTTTTAGAGAAGCTGCTGGTAGCCTGGAGTGAGGTGGGGCTGCCCCTCCAGGATGTGTCTATGGCTGCCTGCAATTTCTGTCATCGGCCTGTGCACTTTGAGCTCATGAGTGAGTGGGAACGTTCCTACTTTGGGAATATGGGGCCCCAGTATGTCACCACCTATGCCTGAGAAGCCAGCTGCCTCAAAGCCCCACCCCATCTGTACTTCATATGGGACTAAGCATCCTTCTGTACTCGCTTTGCTGTGTGCCTCTAGCTGACTTCAGTCTGAAAATAAAGAACAAACTGCAGCATTTGTAGTCCTTTGTTAGACAGGAAACTGCATTATATCTGACCCTTCAGACAAATGGCAGAGCCACGAGGAAACCATAGATCACGTGTTGGTCTGACCAACCCATTTTACTGATAGGGATACTGATCCAGAAAGAGGAAGATGGCAGACAAAAACAACACAGTGAGCTGCATACGAAGAGCTGAGACACTTAGCAGGTTTATTTGAAATGGCTCCTTCCCAATAGTTTCAACAAAAATCAAGGGATTGACTTTTCACTGGTAAACCTGGAAACCCTATGCCCATGTAGCCCCTGAAGCCAGGAGATGGAATCATCCTTAATTGAACTGCCTGGAAGCAAGAAATAGTTCCCAAAAACTTTGGAGGTATTTTCCAGCACACAGAACAGATGGCCTCAATCTGTTATCCTTACCTCTCCACAGCACCCTATAGAAAGGACCTACCAGCTCTATTTTCCAAGGTAGAAAGATACTTGGCTATAAGAGCAACTTTTTCAAGGAAATGCTCCCAATCTTTACAGGTCATAGTGCACAGAAAACATTTGAATGGCACACCTAGGTGAACTAATGATACTACCTCCCTAGGAGGTACTCTCTCCTGACATTTGTGTTCTACCTGTCAACTCCAGGGCCATTTCTTCCCACCCTATAACCCATTTTGTAACAGCTGTGGGACACACCAGTTGGGAAGCGCTGGTTTAGGATATGCAACCCACCAGAGCTTTCTAACACACCCGAGCCACCTCTTTTGCCGATCTAACCTCAGCAGTGTAGGGAACCTTTACAACTCTACAGAGCACGTTTATGGTAGTACCACTCTTCCTTCTTCCCCCCTTCCTAGAAGTTGTATTATCAGGCTACAGGCAGCTGTCAAACCTAGTGTTGAGGTAATATCTGACTCAACTTCATGAAGCACATCCAAAATGTCTACATGACATGGTGTACTAAAACAAAAATACAGACTTTATTCAGGCACAGATATACTTCTCAGCAAGAAAGAGAAGGGTTTAAAACCAACTTCCTGGGGCAACTGGTTCCTGTGCACTTCTGACAGGAACGTGGGAAGTGGAGTGGGGAACTGGGTCACATTAAGGAACAAGAAGCTCACCAATGAGGAGGAGCTAGGCAGGAAAAAGAATCAGAGAGGACTTGAAGAGGAAGAGGAAAAAGGTTCTTGAGGAAAGTGGAAGAGGAGTCGTCGTCCTTGGGGGAGAAAGAGGCATCTTAGGAGGGAGCTAGCTTCAGATTATGTACAGGGTTGACCATGCCAGACATCTGTACCTTGGGTTGGTTCAGCTGGGCCTGCTCCAGAGGAAGAAGCTGCAGCGGGAGGAAGGGTCAGTGGGAGGACCCTGGGGCCTGGCACACATATAGAAGTGGCGGCCCAGATTGGGTCCTGGCTTCTTCACAGTTCGCATCACACATGGCTCCCTGTGACCCCCACAAAGGGGCATGGGCAAGGGCCCCCCCAGCACAGACTTCCAAAAAGAAGTCCGTACCTCCTTTTCATCCTTGGCCTCTGGAGCACTGGCCAGCCCCTCCACCACTTTTGTCATCACCTCCTCTTCTGGAGTCTTTGGGGTCATGAGGGCAACCACACTAGGAAGCTCCGAGATAGGAGAAGCTTGGGGACAATTAGAAGATGGCTGGAAGTAGCTTGTCAGGTTTTTTTGGCCTCTGCTGGGGCCAGCCTGACTTGGCCGAGGCCTGGTTGAACGCACACGGGCTTTGTTTTGGTGCATCTGTATCCGGGTTTGTTTGCTGAGTCGCAGTGTTGATTGCTTGAACACAGGATCTTGTTTGAGATGAACTAGGAAGCGAAGAATCTTGAGCTGGGTACCTGCAAACTCGGGGAGGAAGCGGGTGCACAGAGGTGGGCACTGTTTTGCTGGCACAGAGGACACACTCAAGACTGCACCCACGGGACAATGATCAGAGCCCATCACCTCAGGCAGCCGGAAGGAGTCCTGGAAGGTGTCTATTACCAGGGTCCGGTCCCCCAGCACATAGTCAAGCCGGGAGCCATAATTCAGGTGGCGGGCCCCACTGACTGCTGACCAGCAGGTGAATGCACCCTCCTGCTTTGGCTGGAAGCAGCGGTAGCTGTCAATGAAGGGCCGTATAGGGGACCCAGCCTGGCATCCTAGGTTACTGAGCAAGCCATCCATCCACTTGCGCCCTGGGTCCTCTTCAAAGCATTCCTGGGGAAGAGGGAGAGGGATGAGACAGAGGCAAAACTAGATGCCTAGAACTGGAAGAGACTTAGACTAACTGCTTCATTTTTAAGATAAGAAAATGTGAGTGTCCCAAAAAAGACTATTACTCAGGGTCACACGGCCCAGAACTGGCAGAGCTGGGATTAAATGTTAAATCTGAAAGCTTGTTTGCTTAATCAAAGCAATTCTCAGAACTGCTCACCAAAAGGATGGAAAGCAGGAAGTTAAAAGTGGTACTGGGATTAGGAGGTAAGAAAACTGCTACCTTTTCATTTAAACCCTCTAGAACTATCTGGCTTATTTTGTGGGTGTCAAAAGCCTTACAGACCATCTCCTCTCTCCCCCACAAACTCCTTAGCTGAGGAGTTCCAGAAATCCATACCTCATTACTTCTTTTGGCTCTGACCCCCATTTCATTCATCCATCCAATCCATCTGGCCCACCCACTCATTCAATGAAAAAAATGTTTAAACAACACTGATTATGTGCCAGGCATGGTACTAGAGACAAAGTGGGAACCTGAGCTCGTCCAAGGGATCAATGAGGCTTCCTTTCAGAAAGTGATCTGGAGCTGGAGAGGTAAGGCTGAGCGGGAGCAACCCAGGCAGAGGGTGTTATAAATTGTGATTGCAACCTCTGTAATGGGCCTGTGGAGAGAGGAAGCATGAACTCAAAAGACAAAGGGAGACCAGACTCAGGACCAGCAGACCAGCAGGAGATAACTATCATAGTCCATATAAGCAAGAGATGATAATCACTTAGACTAGGGTAGAGCCAGAGGAGACAAATAAAAATGAAATTAAGAGATGATTTGGAACTAAAATCAATAGTACCCATTGATTATGGGCGTAGAGAAGAAAGACAATATTAACACAATTCCCAGGCTTTTGGATGGAGTAGCCAAGGGGATGATGGTGTTATTTAGGGAGATGAAGACTAGAAAAGCCAGTCTTTTGGGAAGTGGACATATTCTGCTATTTTGGAAAGACTCTGTTTGTCATGTGACCTGATACTATTAGTCTTTTCCTGGCAGAAGAATGTAAGAGGTGCACTTGAGAGATCTATGATAGTTCTGAACTAGGAAGAAAAGGCATAAAGTTCTATGACACTATTGCAGGAAGGAGAAAGAACAGACTGAGTTAATGCCTAATGAGAAATAAGGTAGGAAGGGACTGAAGGCTTGCACTTTGTAATGTACACTCTTTTCCCTGTCACACTACCACCACCATTCTTTCATTATCTCATTTCTGTTCATGTTCCCTACTTGGAGCCACATCTGTTTATGTAGCTCTTCTCTAAGTTAATCAAAAGACTTCCTACAGCCCCTTCTCTGAGCCAAGCCCAATGCTGAGTTGGACTATGCCAGCACTTTAAGTTACTGATCGCTCCCCTCATGAACAAGCTGAGAACTGGTTTGTAGATTCTAGGGCAGTAGTTTTGAAGCCCGACTGTACAAGAAAATCAACCTGGAACCTTGTAAAACATACTGCTACCCTGGCCCCACAACCAACAGATTCTGATTTAATTGGTCTAGGGTGGCACCGAGGTATTTTTTAAAAATATTTTATTTATTTATTTGACACAGGGGGAGGGGGGAGAGAGAGCGCGTGCACATGAGCAGGGCAGAGGGAGAGGGAGAAGCAGGCTCTCCAGTGAGCAAGGAGCCCAATGTGGGACTCGATCCCAGGACCTTGGGATCATGACCCAAGCTGAAGGCAGCCGCTTAACCGACTGAGCCACCCAGGCATCCCTAGGGTGGCACCAAGGTATTAACATTCTTATAAAAGCTCCTTGTTCTAATGTGCTGTCAGGGAATGAGAACCACTGGCCTAGAGGGACTCAAAGATGAAAGGTTCATACAACAGAAACAAGAACAAAAGACAGGGTGCAGTGAAAAAATCAGAATGAAAATAACTTTTTCAATGGGCTGAGAGGAGATAACCTAGCTGGAGTGGACAAAGTATGTAGGGGTACTGAAGATGGAAATGGAAATTAAAAAGCCTTTGATGCCAGGCCTAGATGTTTTCTCTGTATTGCAGAGGTAACAGGGAAGTATTGAAAGTTCACAAGCAGGAAAACAGTGTATTAGGGAAATGATCAAGACAATGTGGAATTCATGGACCTCAAAATCTGGCCCCCAAAGGACTTTCCCGTCCCATCTCCTACCACTCACTTCCCTTCTCCTGTCAACCCCTAACAAGAATGGGACTTGCAGTTCACCATGCATACCAAGCAAATTCTCACCTTGCAGCCTTTGCTTAAGCTAGAATGCTTTGCTTCCCCTACCCCCAAAGCTCTGTTTTACTCATCTTTTAAAATTCAACCATTTTCAGAAACAAGATGAAACCAGAGAGAGAGACAAACCCTCAGAGACTCTTAATCTCAGGAAACAAACTAAGCATTGCTCGAGGGGAGGGGGGTGCGTGGGATGGGGTGGCTGGGTGATGGACATTGGGGAGGGTATGTGCTATGGTGAGTGCTGTGAATTGTGTTAAGACTGATGAATCACAGACCTGTATCCCTGAAAAAAATAGTACATTATATGTTAATTTAAAAAAAATTCAACTACTCTCAGATGCCTCCCTAATGTCTAGACTGGCCCAGGAATCCCATTTCTCCAGGCTCCCATAGACTGCCATCTCTGCTTCAGCTCTGAAGATATCTTTCTATAATTGGCTGGTTGTAAGTCCACAGCCCCCCACCATGCTGAAACCTCTGAGGGGACAAGAGCCAGAACTGACTGGTAACTGAGTCCTCAGCACATGGCTCACGACCAAGTCAAGGGCAAGACAGTAATGTTTCCTGAGTGAATGAACAATCTTCAGTGCTTTGAGAAGTTATTTCAAACTAAGCTCTGCTTTTCCATGAAGAAAGCTACCCTTGGACCCAAAATCTAGCATTGGTTGGCTGGCTAAACAGAACTACAGTCGGAAGTGAGTAAAGGGGCCTAGAAGAGCCTTACCACGTTGACTGCATCCCAGTGGTCAATGGGGCGGTGGGCTGTATTCAGGTCACCCAGAATGATCACATGGCTAAAAAACATGACATGGGATTATCAACTAGACACTCAAGAAAGGGAAGCATTAGTCCTGGCCTATCTACTGTCTTCTAGGCCCAAGAGCTCAGATCAGCCCCGCCTCACATTTTAAGGCAAAGTGGGAGCCCATAGCAATGCATAGCTCCAATCTTACCATAATCTTGCTAAATTTTATGCCTGACCAATCCAATCCTGATCTCCAAAGATGACATCATTCCCTATCCGACATGACCGTCTCACTTATCTCTACCTAATGGTATCTTTCTAGTCCTGCAAAGTTGAGGCCAGGTACTTCTCTTAGGAAGTAACCCTTGATTACTCTAACCCACCCTCACTTTCCTGTCCTTCCCTCAGACAAGACTTTTCATTTGCTCCTGGGCACTTTAGCTTCTTCAACTCATGTCATCCTTAAAACTACTCTGTAGTAGGGATTCATACACTCACTTAACAAAAGAAAATAAAGCAGAACTAACCTTGGGACTCATAGTGAGTAAAAGGAGCAAGGAAAGGTGTTTAGAGGTATCTAAGTACAAAACCCTTATCTGTATCACTTTACCTGGTCCTCACAGCTCATATAGTGCAGAACCCATTCAGGTAGACACGCTGATGTCTCCAACAAGGCTATAAAGGAACTCAAAAGACGAAGATCCCATATCCTTCCAATAGAGCTTGACACCTAAGTGGGTTGGGGACCTAGAACAAGCTCAAGTACTCAGGCTTACAATACCTGCCAGCTGCCAGGAGGGCTTCAGCTCTGATCTGCAGCAAGCGATAAAAGCGCATTTTAAAGGACAGCCGCTCAGGTTTCCCAGCATCCGCATGGGGGCAGTACACGTTGATTAGGGTCAAGGTCTTCTCTTTCCCTTCCCAAGTGCTGAGAAGAAGAGACCACCCCCCAAAACACAAGAAAAAGTCATTTCCAAGCCTCCTTTCCCCCCACACCACGTGGCTTCCACTTAATGTTTGCCTGTAGGATGGATGTGAAGAAGGGGACAGAAAGACATGAATGTACTGGCATGCACAGGACTTGGAGACTGACTACATGTAAGGCAGGAAGGGGGCACTAGGATAACACCCAGGTAAACCAGGTGATGGTGCTTCCATTCACAACAGGACATCCAGAAAGACAGCAACTTGGGGCAATGAGCTGCTAAGTTGCATTTGATGTGCCTGTGGTAATAAGAGAGTCGAACCTCCCAGCCAGTTCCCCATTGTAGAGATGGGGAACTCAAACCTCACAGGGGAGCATGATTTGCCCAAGGTCACACAGTGAGTAACCCCGCCAGAACTAGAGTCCAAGAAAGGCAAATGTGGGACATTTTCCATGATGAATATATGTTTGTTAAGGTGAGCTTCAGAATCACCATACTAACAGTAGAAGCAACAGTGCTCAGTGACAGGGGGATGTGGGCTATTACCGGATCTTGTGTTGTGTGAGGAGGGCCCGGCCCTCACTATCCAGAGCCCGAAGCTCCTCTTGGGTGAATTCATCCATGTTTCCATAGCAACCCACGTCCCCATCATGAGTGGCAAGTAGGCCACTCAGGCCTTCTTCAGCAGCCATGGGGGTAGCGCTGTCCTTACAGAACGTGGCTACACCTGGAGGTAGATAGGATACTCTGAATGGGCCTAAAAGCCAATAGCCTATTGCATAGCTTATTGCCCCCACATAGGTCCCCGGAGTCATCTTCATCTAGTGTGGCTGTACTGACAACTCTCTCAACTCCAGGGCCATGGATGGCTCCCGAGAGACTGAAGCAATTCTACTCAAATACTGGAATGTCAGTTCCTTCATCTAAAAAAGCCACAGGGGGGCACGTGGATGGCTCAGTCAGTTAAGCACCTGCCTTCTGCTCAGGTCATGATCCCAGGGTCCTGGGATGGAGCCCCGAATCAGGCTCCCTGCTCAGCAGAGAGCATATCCTGCTGCTGCTCCCCCTGCTTGTGTTCCCTCTGTCAAATAAATAAAATCTTAAAAAAATTAAAAAGCCACAGAACAATAATAGCTACTAATGTAAGTGTTTTACATGAACACATGGTAAGTGCTCAAAAAGTGTTAGCTATTATTATTATCACATGGACTAATCTGTTTAATCCTTATACAGGCATACCCCAGTATATTGCGAGTTCAGTTCCAGAACACCACAAAAAGCAAATATTGTAATAAAGCAAGTCAAATGAATATTTTGGTTTCCCAGGGCAAATAGAAGTTATGTTGTTACTGTACTGTAGTCTATTAAATGTGCAATAACAATATGTCTAAAAAATGTGTATGCCTTAATTAAAAAACATTTTATTGCTAAAAAAATGCTGTCATCTGAGCTTTTAGGAAGTTGCAAGCACTAATCACAGATCACCATAACAAATATGATAAAAAAAGTTTAAAATATTGTAAGAATTACCAAAAAGTGACAAAGAGACACGAAGTGAGCAAATGTTGGAGGAAAAATGGTGCCAAGACATTTGCAATACAGGGTTGCCATAAAACCCTTCAATTTATAAAATATGCAATATCTGTAAAACATAATAAAGTGCTTTACATATATATGTATATATATAAATATATTATATATAGATATATAGATTCACATATTTGTTACATATTTATTTACATTTAAGTTTATATATATTATATACATATATCTTTATATAAACATACACATAATTACAAAACAAGGTATGCCCATACTAGCGTAGGAGGTAGGCATTATCTCCATTTCTCAGCTGAGAAACTTGAAGCATAAAAAGGTTGATTAACTTGCCAGAGGGTACACAGCAAGGAAGTGAGGTAGGATTCAAACCCTGGCAGTCTGGCTCCAGAGCTCATACAATTAACTACCACCTGACTGACTGTGCTTCCCAAGCCAAATAGGATAATTTTACACATAAAAACTATCCTTCACATAGCTTTATTTGACTTTAGTTCTGTGGACTAAAAGCCTGGGGGCCTGCAACATGAGACAGAGTGAGGGGATGCAACGGAGGTAGGCCAGAGCTGCTGCAGTCACCATGACCCACGGTAACCAGTGTTAGCTCAACCGCCAGAAGAATATGAAAAAGCAGAGCTACTAGTTTAAGGGAAAGTACCAAGGTGACAGGCTTTCTGCTGATATTTGCAAGCAGAGGGACTAAGAGATCATTCAGCAGAAGCAGAAAAAGGCAAACGAGAAGGAGGAACCCAAGTAGCTTTGTGGCTTCGTGTCCAAGCCTCTAGGCCTCCCCTGTGTACCTGGAGCCAGGCCCACCATGCTCATGTTTTCTCCTGTAGTGCTCACAGGTCCCAGCACCAATGGCATTCCTTTTGCCCTAAGTCTGCAGTGGATCCCTTTTGTGCTTCCTTCCCCTCAGGTAGCCTCTCTACCCCTGGGCCATCCTGAGAGTTGTGGGGGTACCCTTTCCCAGTGTTTTTTTATTCCTGTGGGGCTCACCCTAAAGTATTAAAAGTAGCTTTGTAACTTCAAAAGAAATTTAAAAGTAAAAACCTGAGTTTCTTATTACCTTATCAAATACTGGAAACCCTTTCACCCCCGACCTGCTGCCATCACTAATTTACAGTCCCCAGAAAGCCCCATTTACCAGAATAGCCACTGCGGTTGCGGCTGAAGCTGAAATAGGAGTTATAGCCCTCAATGATAGCCAGAGGCTCTCTCAGCACATCCCCTACAAAAAAAAAATGTAAGATTGTGTCAGAGATAAAGGTAAGGCCCCAGACACAAAGGTCTGGAATCGAAGTTGTAGACTAATTCCTTGCACACATCAGAGCCAGAGTTGGGAGTGAAAGGAAGTATCCATGATTAGAGGAGGAACTAGAAAGGTGGGGACTAGAGAGGGAATTGATATAAGAATAAGAAGGAGGTAGGCTATGGAATGGGAGGAGGGAAATTAGGTGGGAGGAAGCTAGTGATTAGGTGAAAGGAGGGAGCTGGAGGTGGAAAATGGAATATGGGAGAGAAAACTGGGAATCTGAGCTGGGGATATGAAGTAGGAGAGGGAGGTAATTAGAGGATCTAAACTGGGGATGGAGAAAAAGTTGTTAGAGGGGGGTGTAAGAGAGAGGTAAGGAATGGGGGTTGTTGAGCTAGGGTGGGAGAGAGAGAACTAGGGGATCTAATCTCTGCGTGGGACATGAGATAGAAATGATAAGAGGTTCTGAGGCTGGGAAGGAGAAATGGTGGTAGAGCTCTAGGGGATCTGAGGGGAGAACTGAGGATCAGAGATGGTGAAGTAAAAAGGAAGAAATCAGGGAGTCTGAGCTGGGGGCAAAGATGGGGTGGGAATTAAAGGATCTGAGCTCGAGGCAGGGAAAGAGAATTGGGGAATCTAATTTGGGAGCTGAAGCTGGACAATGTGTGACGAGAAGGAAATTTGGGGTACTGAGCTGGGGCAGGAGAATGAGTAGGAATTACGAGGATCTGTGCCAGGATAAAGGTTGCACGGGTGAGGGAATTAAAGCTCTGCTGACGACAGGAGATGAAGCAGGAATTAAGACATCAAGCTGTAGTGAGAAATAGGTGTTTAGGGGGAGGGCATCAGGATTCTGAACTGGGACTAAGAGGAGGACTCTACGGATAGAGAAATGATTTAGTAAAATGAGAGTAAGTAGGGGACAAAAGTTAGTGTAAAAGATAAAGTATGGTAGTATGGATTTTTGAGCGCTCACTGGTCACTTTGGTCTCCTGAAGGCAGACGATGTCGGCATCCAGCTTGTCCAAAATGCGTCCCACCGCCATGGCGGCACAGTTGCTGGGTTCCTCGTATACCATCCCTTGCAGGGGGCTCCGGATCCCATTGATGTTCCAGCTCACCACCCGCAACATCTCAACAACGAACTGCAACACCTCACAGTCCGCGCCCAAGCCAGGGTACACAGAATGGCTGGACACCACCACCCACTCCCGAGTTGGTCAAATCCCGCCTTCCGCGTGCATTGGCGCATGCGTTCTCCTGCGCGCCACAAAGCTGTTGGCGAAAGTGGGGCGGGGCTTCGATCCCCCCAGTTCTCATTGGCGGGAGGAGCGGAACTTGATGGGGTGGTGCAGACGCCTAGGAGGAATGAATGCAAGAGGAAGTCCTTCACCTAGGCCCCTCCTCCTCCCGCCGCAAAGAGGCCCAAGCGTCAGAGTCTGTCTGCCTTTACGTGCGGCTCACGAGACCCCGTTGTGCTTCCAATTACTTCCAGATAGGGCTTCGCCATTTTTTTAGCCGCGGAACCTTGTACGAAACCGCGCGGCAACCGAAGCCCCGCCCCCAGTGCAACTGACCTTACCTCCAAGTGCGCCTCTGGCATCCTGGGAGTATTCGCTGTAACAGTGCTTGTGTGGGAGAGGGGAAGCTCAAAGGGAACTGTGCAGCTAGAGGGAGCACTAAGAAGTGCTCCAGTGGAATTAGACTTAGGAGAAGGCCCCTGGCTTTATAGAGCAAGAGGAGGGGAAGAGAGGAAGCTGTCTCATGCCCACTCTATAGCCATTATTTGTCTTGGGCCTCATAACATTCCTAAGGACATGGCCCAACATATACTTTTTCGTGGCTCCATTTCTCAGATGAGTAAAAGCGAGGCCCAGGGTATTTAAGAGGGCTGCCCAAGCTCCAGAGCAGCACTGCCTCCCAATGGACCCCATGGCTCTTCCATATGTATTATTTGTTTCATTCTCTGGACAACCCTGTAAGGGGTATTAAAGCTAAATATGACAAAATGAGTGAATTCACCCCAGTCGCACGGAAGTGGTAGAGCCAGAATTCAAAGCCTATCTTAATCAGCCCAAGGAATACTTTGCTGAATAAGTTGTTCCTAACACCCACACACCTCCCCAGTTAGATTTTTTCCTCTGGGTCCCCACAGCACCCTCTGGTCCATTCTGTCACAGCACTTATCTGAATGCACAGCTACCATTGATTTCTGTTTTTGTCACACAACTGCCAGCAACTTGAGAGCAATTACCATGTCTTAAAAAAAATTATTTGAGAGGGAGAGAGTGTGCACACAAGCAGGGGAGCAGGAGAGGGCGCTGCAGAGGGAGAGGGAGAAGTGGACTCCCAGCTGGGCAGGGAGCCCAGTGTGGGACTCGATCATGACCTCAGCGAAGGCAGACACTTACCGGACTGAGCCACCCAGGTGCCCCATAGAGCAATGACCATACCTGATTTTATCTTGTTAGCCCCATCCTCTAATCTAGGGCACAACATATATTAGGAGTCAATAACTATTTCCTAAGGGAATAAGCAAACACAGGGCAAATGCAAAAGCAACAGATTAGTGACTTGTTTTTGACAACACAAAAATAGGAATAATAGACATGCCTAATGTCCAAGGAAAAGCATGACTTTGCATTCTTATGTTTCTCACCCCAAATTGCAAGCATAATTTTTTCCCCAGAATTCCATAGCCTTAGAGCCATCATCCTCAATGTCTGCATAAAAGGTGCAAAGAGCTGCTTTTCCTCCAAGAGGACTTAAGGTTACCTTCCAGTTGTTGCCATCAAGCTAAATAGCTCTACAATTAAAATAAAAATTTTGGTTTTTCATGCTTTGGTGGTTATTGGCTCAGGATTGAGTCCCAGGAGTGGGATAACTAGGACAAAGGAAATTAACATTTTTATTGCTCTTGCTTCATATTGCCAAATCACTGTCTAATAAGAGAGCGTGCCCATTTACACTGAAGACCAACCTGCAGCTCAGCCCTGAGGAAATCCAGATCTTGCCTGTCTACATTGCTGGTTTTAATTTCCTCATTCTGCAGTTGCTTGTTAATATTAGTTCTGACCTTTGGGGCAAGGTGAACACATGATTGGCCTGATGAAAAAAGGCTCCGGATGGCTCAGGAACTTCCTTGACAACTAACACAGCTGGTATTTCAACAGAGTGCACACATGCCCCTCTTATCAAGGGTACTTCCACAGCCTTTTCAAGGAACCAACCAACGCCTCCAGACTCCCTCTTTGACGCCATCTCTGTACCTGCTTTGAAGGTCTAAATGCAAGAAAGCTGTGTGTCGGATAATTAGTGATGGAAGAAAAAACCTCTAGGAGAACAGGTAGGTGAGACAGAAGGGGAAATAGATAGAGGTACACAAATCCAAATCCATTCCTTAGGCTCTCTGGTAATTTTTCTTTATATAGGGTTACTTGAAGTGTGCCTTAAGGGGTATGGGAGAATTGGGGAAAAGACAATACCTATATCTAATTATCTATCTATATATCTATCATCTATCTCTCATCCATCCCAACCTGTCTTTGTGGGACACTGACCAAAAGGGAAGTTCCTTAGCACCTTAGAAGTCTCTCTATTTCGATCTATTCCAGTTTTGAGTGATCTGGATGGTAGGGATTATATCTTGCCATGGTGTATAAAGTAGGTCTGGTTTGCTGTGGCACTTTGAACAAGGCTTTCACCTTCTCTGGGCTTCAATAACCTCCTTACTGAAATGGAAATTGAAGTCCCTGGACTACTTCCTTCAGAGGGTTGTCTCCTGTAGGAGAAAAGGAACCAAATTTCTGGAGATGTTTCAGGTCTTCCATGCTCTGTCTGAGATTAATGGTCCTGGTATTTTTCTATCGCCTCCATGGGTAATACCACCCACAGGCCTCCAGCTCTTCTCCCAGAGTGACTATAGTCTGTAGAGAGCCACTCTTAGGACTAGGATGTAGTGAGCCTTGGGCCCCAGGCATGGGGTTGAATATAGTGGGGGAATAGTGAACCAGGGCAATGACTGCAAAGGAAGTGGTACCTAAGCTGCTGCCACAAAAGACGTAATACTCACGTATCAGCTCATAAACTATAAGCATGTGGCCAATCTCCCCTGTATACTCTTACCCCTCACAAATTCACACCCCACACACTCCCAAGAATTACTAATAGAGATACCCCATTTGTGATTTTGTAACCCATGGTGTGGTCTTAATAATGCGTTTAATAGGATTCTCTTACATACGCCTGACTTTGGGAGGATGGTTAGGATCTGTGGGCCTCAGGAAGTCACACTGTGTGTTTTTTCTCCCTATAATTAACCCCATTTTAGAATTCGTGGTTCAGATCTTGGTCTTGAGTGAGTCTCTGATACTGAGTGAAAGTGAACTCTTTTTCTGCTACCAGTTAATTGGGCTTTTTCAGGGTAGGGGACTTCATATTTTGTTTATTCTATTCTACCACATTAAAGGTTGAGAAACTTTCTAGATACCTCCTTCTACTTTCAGACCTAGTTAGTATGCCCACCCCATTCCCTGCATAGATCTCAGTTATAATGTTTACCTTCCTGAACGGGGATTCTTTGTGTATATGTTCATCTCATCAAGGGAAGAGAGATACAGATTGTACAACTACTCATTAAGCAAGTATCTTCTCTTTGCCAGGACTTGAGCTGGACACTGGAAACACTGATCACAGATAATCGAGGTCTAGTCCCCATCCTCAAGGAACTCACAGTCCAGTAAGGAACTATACCAGTAAAAACTGGTGGATACGTGCTCGGATAAATGGAAGCATATAGACAATATGAGAACCAAAGATAATGCCTGTCCCAGGTTACAGGGAAAGGTTCCCAGAAGAGGCAACATTGAACCAGTTCTTGAGGAGTGAGTCAGATTTCATTGAGAATGGAAGGAAAGAGAAGGCATTTCAGGTGGAGCAAAGGCCCAGAGGTCAAAAGTACATGTCATGTTATGTTTGGGGACTCAGGGAGTCAGCCAGTACAGTTTAAGCATGGGGGTCTAAAAAGAGACATGGCTAGAGAATTAGGTTGGAGCTTGATTTAGATCTTTCCATAAAACTTGTTTAGTTTTCCTGCTTCTAGGATCAAAGTTGATAACAGAGGTAAACAAACAAGCAAACAAAAACCAGACAGCCCACGTACCACAAAAGCAAAATAAAATAAAACAAAACAACACATCAATGATAAACAACCAGCTAGCTAGTTCCAGTTCTAGGCAACTTTAACTTGAATTTTCAAGCCTGGACCCCAGGCTTACCCTTTCAGACCTTGCCAATAGCCTGCTAGCCTCCTGTCTCAGATTTCCTGCTGCTAAAATTACATTTCTGCCTCTTGTCAGGGTCATGAGGACAAAACTGTAAACAGAGATGGAGGTTCATATGACTGGCTCAGTTACCTTGGACAAGCTACTTCCCCTCCCTAGACCTTAGTTTCCCTATGAGACTAGTGAGAATGTTTGTAAGGAGCAACTAGGATATGGAATATGTTGTTACTTTGTGGGCAATGGAAACTTTACATGTAAGATTATTAGCATTGAAAATCAAAATGAGGGGCGCCTGGGTGGCTCAGTGGGTTAAAGCCTCTGCCTTTGGCTCAGGTCATGATCCCAGGGTTCTGGGATCAAGCCCCACATCAGGCTCTCTGTTCCACGGGGAGCCTGCTTCCCTCTCTCTCTCTCTCTGCCTGCCTCTCTGCCTACTTGTGATCTCTGTCTGTCAAATAAATAAAGAAAATCTTTTAAAAAAATCAAAATGAGATATTACCTTATATCTATCAGAATGGCTAAAATAAAAAACACAAATAAAAATGTTGGCAAGGATGTGGGGAAAAAGGGAACCATCTTACACTGTTAGTGGGAATGCAAATTGATGGAACCTCTGTGGAGAATAGTACGGAGTTTTCTCAAAAAATTAAAAATAGAAATACCATATGATCCAGCAATTTCACTACTAGGTATTTACCCAAAGGAAATGAAAACACTAACTCAAAAAGATATATACACCCCTATGTTTATTGCAGCCTTATTTACAAAGCTAAGATATGATAGCAGCCCAGGTATCCACCAATAGATGAATGGATCTGAGTATAATCTCCACACATACACATACATACTTATACACACACAATGGAATACTACTCAGACGTAAAAGGCATAAAAACAATGACATGGATGGAGCTTGAGAGTATTATGATAAGTAAATCAGTCAGAGAAAAACAAATATATGATTTCACTCATTTGTGGAATTTAAGAAGCAAACAAAGAAAAAAAGACAAAAAACAGTCTTAAATACAGAAAATAAATTGGTAGTTGCCAGAGGTGAGGCAGATGAGGGGAGGTGTAGAATAGGTAGAGGGGATTAAGTGTACACTTACCTAGATGAGTACTGAGAAATGCATAGACTTACTGAATTATTATACTGTACACCTGAAACTAATATAACACTGCATGTTAATTATACTCCAGTTAAAATAGTAATACAAAAATATACAAAAGATGTAATACTGCAATGTCAGAAAGAGAAAAAAAAAAACGACTCAGTAGCTAGCAAAGCCAATGCTGAGGAAAAAAAAATAGCATTTGCAGAGTAATAGTTATTAGGAGACTCATTAAAATTAAGAGTTGTATCTCTTCCAAAGTCTAGTTCTGAGACTCTGAAGGTTCTGAGATCATTTGGAACACCACATTCTTAAGTCAAGCTAAATTGATCAATTAACAACAACAACAACAACAGCAACAACAACAAAGCCTTTGACTGGGAAAATGAGGTCCTCCATGTTCTACTCCTGACTTGGGCACTTGTTTGGGCACAGGACCTTAGGAAATACTTCCCCGCTCTAGGCCCCCACTTTCTTAACAGAGAAGGTTGGATGAAATGATTTCTAGGGCCTTCTGTATCACAAAACCAAAAAAGTAAAAATAAATTATCTTTCTAATTGATTGGCAGGAGCTCTTTATTATAAATGTTAACCCATTGTTATATGTTATAAATTCCCCTTACTGTTTCTTGTATACCCAGAATTACATTAGAAGTTTCAGATCAGCCCAAGAGGTGATTTGATCATTTAATTCACAAAGGGAATAGGTGTTGACTAATGTATTTTGAATATTTCCCAGGTTGCTTTATATGTGTTAACATGTTGAGTTTTCAACAATCTTAAAAAGTAGGTAGAAACTCTAATCAGATGAAAAAACTGCGGCACTATAAAGTTAAGTTTTCTGCCCAGGATCTCATAATGGGGCAAAAGGTGGGATTCCACTCAGGTAGTATGGCTCCACAGCCCATTGCTGTTAACCACCACAATTCACGCTGTCTCAGTAGATTCATTTAGATGGGCAGGCTCCAAAATGTACTGAAGATTTGGAATGATTTGTACACAACTGGAATATAACCTTTGTATAGACTAGGATATTAAGAATAAACTTTTAAGGAACTTTTTAAAAGGCAAAGTGTAGCCAGGAGCATTGGAGGAAAGGGATTAGAGATTTCTATACCCAAGAGCTTGTTCCTGTGTAGCCCAGTTCAATGGAAGAAAGTTGAGATTCCTTGTAGCCAATCATTGGAGATTCATCAGGGGGTGGGAAGGTTGCAAAAGAATGAAGTAAAAGTACACTTGGACATATTCCAGGTAAACTGTGTCATTACATGTGCTCTTCCCCCCAAGGGAATGGGGGAAGGTAAAGTAGACTCATCTGGGTGGGATGAATCTGGCCTATGGACTTGTCCTACTTTGAGGTCATTGCTCCCTGCTCCCCACACTCAGCCTGTTGCAGCCTTCGCCCTAAACCTCCATCTCCACAGCTTGGCCTGAAGAACTGTAGTCAGATTCTAGATCAGATCATGATGCCTTTCTCCCTAGGGCACGTAATGGCAGCTGACAGCCATGTGTGCAGTGCTTACTATCTCTCCCCACAGAAATGGCTGCATTCACTTTTCTTCCCAAGGTGTCAGGTTTACTCTAATTTACTTAGCCGTGGCTGGAGAGAACATAAAGATGACCAGATGGTGCTCCTATCTTTCAAGAGAGCCCCCAAGCAGCAAATTTTAGGAGGGAGAGGCCCTGTGGTAGGAAGGGCAGCAGAATTCACAGAAAGACAACAGTTGCAATAACATTTTGGGTAGGGGAAGCAGTGAAATAACGAACCTTCCACTTCCAGTTCTGGTTTTTGATTGCTAGCTCAAAACATTGCATTTTTCAGTAGGGATTTTGTTTGTACTCGAGAACCTTGAATTTCTGATGTGGATCTCTGTTTCTGGGTTAGAACCTGACATTCTAGTTGGGCCCCCCCCCTTTTTTTTTTCAAAACTGTGAAAGTGGCTGAGACCTGACTTCATCACCTTTAACTTTTCCACCCTGCAGAGGATATAAGCACATGATCTTTGGTCTTTTATTTGCATGTTCTACTAGTCCTGTCTTCATTGGAGGAAAATATCTGGCCAGACCTAGGCTGTCTTGCTGGCTGCCTTCCCTGCTGGGCTCCAACTTATCTGCTATGTACACAGCTCTTGAAGTTCAGAGGCCTCTGCTGACCTCTGCCCAACCTCTCTCTCTGCACCCAAGCCCCCACTGTTACATACAGGCACAGAGGCAGGCAAGTCAAGCAAGGACTTGGAAAGAGGAGAGGGGGCTGGAGACAGGCTGCCAGAGGGCTCATAAGTCCAGTGCACCTCCCTGTCCCAACTCTGTCCACATGCTGCTTTGGCCACATTAACAAAAGAGACAGCTAGTAAGACAGGAAGTGAGGCCCAGTACTTTGTGGACAGTGTCATTAGCTGTGACACTTAAGATGTCTCGAGAGATGGGAGAGCTCACCCAAACCAGGTTGCAGAAGATCTGGATTCCACACAGCAGTGGCAACAACAGGCTACAGCGGAGGAGGGGCTGTAAGTGTGGTTTGCTTTCATGGGCTTCAAGGTGGTAGTAGAATGGGTGTAGAAGAACCGCAAAGACATGCTCTCCCAACATCTACCCCAAGGCCAGCCTGAGAGTTGGACTAGGTAAGCAGTTGAATATAATAGCTGTAGAACAACAAAAGGATAATGTCAGAAAAGATAAAGAATAAGAGAAAGAAAGAGAGAGATGAAGGACGGAGAAAGAATGAGGATTAGGTGAAGACAATCTTAATCCATGGGATTTTTGACTAGGCACTTTTTTTCTTTCTTATCCAGAGCTTTTTTGAAATTCTTCTTGTTTGAAATTTGACATTGCTAGACTGGAGCTGTTCATTGCTAACCTAGAATGTTTCATTTTGGTGACCTCAGTGAAGTGTCTGTAAGTGTCTAATAGTGCTTGGGTGAAATAAGGTAGTGGTTGCTGGCAAAATTTCTCAGGGAACAGGTGCTGGATACAGAAGAGTCCCATGCCATTGGTCAGTTTTTCTCCTCCTTTTTCTCAAGCCTCTTCTAATAAATCTATACTTGTCTGAGTTGGGAAAGTCTGGGTATCCTGTCTCCTGCATTGCCTTCTTGGCACACATGGACACTTTTGCTGCTCTGAGAATTTGAGAGAGAAAACACTCAGTCTCTCAGGAACAGCCTGCTGTGTAGGGTTCACTTTGAAAATTTTAGAAATCAGAGACAAAGGAGAAGCAAACAAAAGTTGTAACATTTTTTTAAAACACTGAAGTAACCATTTCCCATAGATAACAGGGGAGGGTTGTAGACCAAGGTGTTTCTAACCCAAGAATTATGCCCTGAGGAACTGTGAGGTGGGCAGACTTAAGATAGCTGTGGTCTGTGGGACACAGACATTTTGAGGTCCAGCTGACCAAGGTTCCTCTATGCTAATGCTAGAGGGGGCCCAGGCTCAGTGCTACTGGGAGGAGAGGTAGTTGCTTAGAAAATACAGGAAGATGTGGGATATTAAATAAGGTGTGTAGTATGCAAGATGTAGATAAAGGAAGAAGAGGAAGAGGCAGAAAAAAAAAACAGCCTCCTGTTCTCTTTCCTTCTCTCCACCAGCAGTTTCACTCATTCATCCAGAGATCTAGGAGCCTGGATGAGACAGAGAATTACATCCCACCCCCATACAGTCAACCACTTTAATTCTTTCTGAGGGGCTATTGGGTTTAGTTGGCAAGCAGGCAAACCAGTCTCTGCATACCTGGATCCTCCAGAGTTAGGACCTTTATATTCCCATGAACTCTATCTTTCAGGGTGTAGAAATAATATACATAAAACACCTAATATAGTCTCTGTCACATAAAGGGTGCAAAACAAACATGTGCTGACATTAGTTCTGAGCCTCTCTTTCCTCAGATGCAAAACAGAACTAATAACTATTTCTCACACTTTGTTGTTGGGATGATTCAGTGATTTGGAGGTCTGGATCCAGACTGCATAGGTTTGAATCTCGGCTCTCCCACCTCCTGCCTCTGTGACTTTGGGCAAGTCTCTTTACCTCCCTGTGCTTCCATTTCCTCATCTGTAAAAGGAAGTGAATAATAGTGTAGTTGTAAAGATTAGAGAGTAAAATATATAAGATGCTTAGAATGTCCAGTTTATAGTAAGTGCTCCATAAATATTAGTTATTATTTAAACAAGAAGGTGGGTGTGTGGTCTTTCTGCCCATTGTATCCTCAGCATCAAGCTCAGAACCTGGCACATAGCAGATGTTTAATGCTCTACTTCCACTCTACTACTCACCATAGGCAAGCCTGGGCTCTATGTGCACAAGACTCATTAGTGATTGACTGAATTATGTCAGCCCGGAGACACAATAAACTTAGTGTTTGCCTCACCTCCCTTGCTGGGGAGTCTATTTACCACTGAAAGATCTAAATTATCTTTTGCTTGGAGCATCCTCTCTAGACCAACCTTGTTTCAAAGAGGGTGGTGGGTGAAGAGGTGAACACAATCAATGATGTGGTTCTGAGAATTAAATGCATTAACATGTGTAAAGTGCTTGAAAAGCTGTGTATGTCCATCCGGACAATACTACATTTTGTGAATACCTCATGGTTTTTTTATCCATCTGTTTTTCTTTTAAAGATTTTATTTATTTCTTTGAGAGAGAGCATGCGAATGCATGAGAGAGAGAGAAATCATGAGTAGAAGGGGGGCAAA
The DNA here is from genome assembly GCF_010015895.1 of Lontra canadensis. Lineage (NCBI taxonomy): Eukaryota > Metazoa > Chordata > Mammalia > Carnivora > Mustelidae > Lontra > Lontra canadensis. The sequence continues at coordinate 169,081 of NW_022631253.1, read as the reverse complement.
GGAAGAAGCAGACTCCCCACTGAGCAGGGAGCATGATACAGGACTCTATCCCAGATCCCTGGGATCATGACCTGAGCCTAAGGCAGCTGCTTAACCCAGTGAGCCACCCAGGTTCCCCATCCATCTAACTTTTGATGAACACTTACGTACTTTCTAGTTTTTGGTTATGAACAATACTGCAGTAAAATTTTTTGTCTGCATAAATTTTGGGATCAGCTTTTCAAGTTATACACACATACACACACAGCATTTTGGGATTTTGATTGGAACTGCATTCATTCTGTAGATCAATTTAAGATCAAATTAAGATCAATCTCTGTGACATTGAGTCTTCTCTAAACACGGCATGTCTCTCCATCTCTTTAAAGCCTTTTCATCTTATTCAAGTGAAGTTTATAATTCGAAGGCACTTGAACATCATTATAAGAAATTCCTTTATTTCTTGTTGCTATTGTAAACTATACCTGTTTAGAAGATTACATTTTATAGCAGTTTATTGCTAATGTATACAAATATAATTGTAGTTTTTGTATATTGCATTTATAATTAGAAAATCTGATCAACTTGCTTATTAATTTTGATAATTTATATGTAAATGATAATTCTCTTTCTTTACCTCCCATCTTTATATCTTTATATCTTTTTCTCTTAAATTACTACACTCCTAGGACTTCTCACCTCCAACACAAACACACCATTTTAAGTACAGTGCTGAATAGAAGTGTTAATAGTGTGCATTGTTATGTTGATCCTAATTTTAAAGGGAATGTTTTTAAAGGTTCACCATTGAGTAAAATTGCAGTAGTTTATTGTACATTTCATGTAATAGGTTAAAAGAATCCTAGGCTTCTGGGTGGCTCATTTGGTTAGTGTCTGCCTTAGGCTTGGGTCATGATCTCAGGGTCCTGGGATCAAGCCCCACATCTGGCTTCCTGCTCAGTGGGTAGCCTCCTTCTCCCTCTCCCTCTGCTTGCCCCTGCTCCTTCTTAATCTCTCTCTTTGTCAAATAAGTAAATAAAATCTAAAAAAATAAAGGAAGCTCCAGTTTATTCTTAGTTTACCAATAGGATTTTTTAAAATGAGTAGACTTTGAATTTTATTAAATGTGTATTCTCTATTTCTTGAGATGACCTGTTAATTTTCTATTTTAATTTACTAATGTGAATTACATTAGAGATTTTTCTTGTGTTAAACTAATCTCACAGTCCTAGGATAAATAAAAACTGCTAGATTTAGTTCATTAATATTTTATTTAGGAATTTGATATTTTGCTCATGAGTGAGCTTGGCTTCTAATTTTTCCATGGTTCTCATATATCTATATTTTATTTTCGTGGCATAAAATCAAGTGGGAATGATTTCCTTTCATTCTATTTTCTGACAGAGATTATCCAAGGAACTATGTGTTCTTCAAATATCTGGCTCAACGTTCAAGTAAAAACATCTGAACCAACTATCTTCTTTATCAGAAAAATTTTAACTGATGCAATCTTTTAAATAGTTATAGAATCATTCCAGTCTGCTATTTCTACTTGTTAAAATTAAATTATGGTTTTCCAGGAATTTTTCTGTCTCATATCACTTTCCAAATTTATTTGCTTGAAGTTCTTATATTCGGATTTTTAAATGTTGCACTTGCAGTTATGTCCTCTCTTTTGTTCTAATATTGTTTATTGGTATCTTCTCGTTTTCCTCTTGATCAGTCTTGCCAGAAGTTTGTCACTTTTTAAAGTTTTTTAGACATAATCAACTTTTAGCTTTTTACTTTTCTGTCTTTGTTTTCTATTAAACTATTTTTTCTTATCATCATTCTATTTCTTTCACTTTCTTTTGATTTTTCTTTTTAACTTCTGGAGTTAGATAGTCTGCTCATTAATTTTCAGACTTTCTTGCTTTTGAGTATAAGCATTTGATGCTATCACTTACCTACTAAATAGAAGTGATAAAAAAAATTGGACTGATAGTCCTCAGATGCATAATTGTATGGACATAAGGATTTTTTAAATATTTCCAGATTATTTCAAAAATAAACACTGTTCCTGGCTTTCTTAATTTCCCCACCACTTACCCCATCGTCCTGGGCACCTCACCCCTTTACTCAGGACAGCTGGGACCTACTAATCACCATTTAACAACTAAAGGGTTAATGCCTGACACAGTAGGAGGGCTCCAGGAATTTGGTGCCATTTCTAGTTTGATTGCATTCTTGTCAGGGAACAAACTTCTTGTGATTTCAGTTCTTCGAAATCTATTAAGATTTGCTTTATGGACAAAGGGTCACTTTTAGTAACATTCCATAAGTACTTGAAAAAATATACATTTTATAGTTGGGTTTAGTGTAGTATATAGTTGAATTAAGTTATGTTTCTTAATCTAGTTCAAATGGTCTATATTCTTCTGGGGTATTGTCTGCTTATTGATATGAAAAATTTATTGTTGTCTTCCTATATCAGTCTTGGTTTTATAATTAATTATAAAAATTTACAACTGTTATATCTTCCTGGTGAATTTAATATTTTATCAATGTGTAAGGAAACTATTTCTGATAATTTAATATCTTTGGCATTTTGCCCTAAAATCAAAAATTTTCCACATTGTTATTACATTATTTTCATTTAGCTTAATATTTGCTTCGTATAACTTTGTCTGTGTTTTCTAAAAAATTATTTTTGATAGAGATATAATTCACATACTGTGAAATAAACCATTTTTTAAAAGATTTTATTTATTTATTTGACAGACAGAGATCACAAGTAGGCAGAGAGGTAGGCAGAGAGGTAGGCAGAGAGAGAGACAGGAGGAAGCAGGCTCCCTGCTGAGCAGAGAGCCTGATGTGGGGTTCGATCCCAGGACTCTGAGATCATGACCCAAGCTGAAGGCAGAGGCTTTAACCCACTGAGCTACCCAGGCGTCCCTGAAATAAACCATTTTAAAATATACAATTTAGTGGTTTTTCATTATATTCACATGGTTGTATACCATCACCAGTAATTCCAGAACATTTTCATCACCCTCAAAAGAAACTCCATACTCCTTAGAGTCATTCCAGATCCCCCTTCCCCTCAGGCCCCTGGCAACCACTTATCTGCTTATTGTCTCTATAGATTTGCCTGTTCTGGACATTTCATACAAATGGAATCATACAATATGTAGTCTTTGGAACCTGTTTGTTCTCACTGGGCAAAATGTTTGCAAGGTTATTCATTTTGCAGCATGTGTATATACCCCTTTTTATAACTGAATGATATTATACTGAATGCTATACCACATTTGTTAATCTACTCATAAACTGATGGGCATTTGGGCTGGTTCCACTTTTGGCAATCATGAATAATGCTGCCATGAACATTGTTGTACAAGTTCTTGTGTGAACATATGTTTTCATCTCTCTTGGATATATACCTAGGAGCAGAATTGCTGAGTCATCTGATAACTCAATCTATGATGCTTAGGGGAACTGCCAAACTGTTTTTCAAAGTGGCCAAACTGTTTTTCAAAGTTTTACATCCCCAAAAGCAACATATGAGGGTTCTAATTTCTCTGTATCTTCACTAACACTTGTTATTGTCCATTTATTATTACACTCATTTTTTTAAAAGATTTTATTTATTTATTTGACAGAGAGAGATCACAAGTAGGCAGAGAGGTGGGCGGGGGGGGGGGGGAAGCAGGCTCCCTGCTGAGCAGAGAGCCTGATGTGAGGATTGATCCCAGGACCCTGAGATTATGACCTGAGCTGAAGGCAGAGGTTTAACCCACTGAGCCACCCAGGTGCCCCTATTATACCCATCTTAAGTGAATATGAAATGATATCTCTCTCATGATGCTCACTTGAGTTTCAATAATGACTATGAGGTTAAGCATCATTTCATAAACTAATTGTCTATTTATATATCTTCTTTGGAGAACTGTCTACTCAAATGTTTTGCTTATTTTTATATTGGATTATTTGGGGTTTTTAATTCTTTTTTTAATTTAATTTTATTTTTTCAGTGTTCCAAGATTCATTGTTTATCCACCATACCCAATGCTCCATAAAATACATGCTCTCCTTAATACACACCACCAGGCCACCCAATCCCCCACTCCACTCTCCTCCAAAATCCTGTTTGTTTCTCAGAGTCCACAGTCTCTCATGGTTTGTTTACCCCTCTGATTTCCCCCATCTCACTTCTCCTGTCCAATTCCCAATGTCCTCACTGTTATTCTTTATGCTCCCCAAGTAAGTGAAACCATATAATTGATTCTATCTGCCTGACTTATTTCACTCTGCATAATCTCCTCCAGTCCTGTCCATGTTGATACAAAATTTGGGTATCCATACTTTCTAATGGATGAGTAATACTCCATTGTATATATGGACCATATCTTCTTTATCCATTTGTCTGTTGAAGGGCATCTTGGCTCCTTCTACAGTTTGGAAATTGTGGCCATTGCTGCTATGAACATTGAGGTACAGATGGCCCTTCTTTTTACTATGTCTGTATCTTTGGGGTAAATACCCAGTAGTGTAATTGCAGGGTCATAGGGAAGCTCTATTTTTAATTTCTTAAGGAATTTCTACACTGTTTTCAAAGTGGCTGCACCAACTTGCATTCCCACCAACAGTTTAAGAAGGTTCCCCTTTCTCCACATCCTCTCCAACGCTTGTTGTTTCCTGTCTTTTTAATTTTGGCCAATCTAAATGGTGTATCTCAATGTGGTTTTGATTTGAATCTTCTTGATGGCTAAGGATGATGAACGTTTTTTCATGTGTCTGATAGCCGTTTGTATGTTTTCTTTGGAGAAGTGTCTGTTCATGTCTTCTTCCCATTTTTTGACGTGATTATCTGATTTTTGGGTGTTGAGTTTGAGGAGTTGTTAATAGATATTGGATATCAGCTCTTTTTAGTGTCATTTGTGAACATCTCCTCCCATTCCGTGGGTTGTCTCTTTGTTTTGTTGACTGTTTCCTTTGCTGTGCAGATTTGGATCTTGATGAAGTCCCAAAATTTCATTTTCACTTTTGTTTCCTTTGCCTTTCCTTTCCTTTCAAGAGGCAAGTCTTGAAAGAAATTGATGTGGCTGATGTCAAAGAGGTTACTGCTTATGTTCTCCTCTAGGATTTTGATAGATTTCTGCCTCACATTGAGATCTTTCATCCATTTCGAGTTTATCTTTATATATGTTTTGAGAGAATGGTCAACTTTCATTCTTCTATACATAGCTGTCCAATTTTCCCAGCACCATTTATTGAAGACATTGTCTTTTTTCCACTGGATATTTTTTCCTGCTTTGTCAAAGATTATTTGACCATAGAGTTGTGCATCCATATCTGGGTTCTGGACTCTGTTTCACTGGTCTATGTGTCTGTTTTTGTGACAATACAATGCTGTTTTCATGATCACAGATTTGTAGTAAAGCTTGAAATCAGGCAACGTGATGACCCCACTTTTGTTTTTCTTTTTCAACATTTCCTTTGCAATTTGGGGTCTCTTCTGGTTCCATATAAATTTTAGGATTGTGTGTTCCAGCACTATGAAAAATGCTGGTGGAATTTTGATCAGAATGGCATTGAAAGTATAGATTGCTCTAGGCAGTGTAGTCATTTTAACAATGTTTCTTCTGATCCATGAGCATGGAATGCTTTTCCATCTTTTTGTGTCCTCTTCAATTTCTTTCGTGGGTGTTTTGTACTTCCTTGAGTACAGATTCTTTGCCTCTTTGGTTAGGTTTATTCCCAGGTATCTTATGGTTCTTGATGCTATAGTAAATGGAATCAATTCTCTAATTTCCCTTTCTATAATTTCATTGTTAGTGTATAAGAAAGTAACTGATTTCTGTACATTGATTTTGTATCTTCCCACGTTACTGAATTGCTGTATGAGTTCTAGTAGATTGGAAGTGGAGTCTTTTGGGTTTTCCATATAAAGTTTCATGTCATCTGCAAAGAGAGAGACTTTGACATCTTCTTTGCCAATTTGAATAACTTTTATTTCTTTTTATTGTCTGATTGCTGTTGCTAGGACTTCTAGTACTATGTTGAATAACAACGGTGAGAGTGGGCATCTTTGCGGTATTCCTAATCTCAAAGGGAAGGCTGTCAGCTTTTCCCCATTGAGAATGATATTCACTGTGGGTTTTTCATAGATAGATTTTATGAAGTTGAGCAATGTTCCCTCTATCCCTATACTCTGAAGCATTTTAATCAGGAATGGATTCTGTATCTTGTCAAATGCTTTTTCTGCATCAATTGAGAAGACCATGTGGTTCTTCTCTCTTCTCTTATTGATCTGTTCTATCACATTGATTGATTTGTGAATGTTGAACCACCCTTGCATCCCAGGGACAAATCACAGCTGGTCATGGTGGATAATCTTTTTAATATACTATTGGGACCTATTAGCTAGGATCTTGTTGAGAATCTTGGCATGCATATTCATCAGGGATGTTGGTCTGAAATTTTCCTTTTTGATGGGGTTTTTGCCTGGTTTGGGGATCATGGTAATACTGGCTTCGTGGATAGAGTCTAGAAGTTTTCTTCTGTTCCTATTTTTTGAAACAGCTTTAGGAGAATAAGTATTATTTCTTCTTGAATGTGTGGTAGAATTCCCCAGGGAATCCACCAGGTCCTGGGCTCTTGTTTTTTGGGGAGGTTTTTGATTACTGCTTCAATCTCGTTACTAGGTTTGGTCTATTCAGGTTGTCAATTTCTTCCTGGTTCAGTTTCAAAAGTTTATAGGTTCCCAGGAATGCATCCATTTCTTCTAGGTTGCTTAACTTATTGGCATAAAACTGTTGATAATAATTTCTGATGATTGTTTCTATTTCCTTGGAGTTACTCGTGATCTATCCCCTTTTATTCATAATTTTGTTAATCTGGGTTCTCTCTCTTTTCTTTTGGATTAGTTTGGCCAGTGGTTTATCAATCTTATAGATTCTTTCAAGGAACTAGCTTCTAGTTTCATTGATGCATTCTACTGTATCTATAGTTTCTAACCCACAGGTCTCTTCTATAATCCTGATTATTTCCCTTCTTGTGTGTGGGGTTGGCTTAATTTGTTGTTGGTTTTCCAGTTCTTTAAGGCATAAAGAGAGCTGGTGTATTCTGGATTTTTTAATTTCTTTGAGGGAGGCTTAGATGGCTATGTATTTCCCCCTTAGAACCACCCTTGCCATAACCCATAGGTTTTGGACTGAAATGTCTTCATTCTCATTGGTTTCCATGAATTGTTTAAGTTCTTTGTGGAGTTCCTGGTTGATTCAAACATTCTTAAGCAGGGTTGTCTTTAGCTTCCAAGTGTTTGAATTCCTTCCAAACTTTTTCTTGTGGTTGAGTTCCAGTTCCAGAGCATTGTAATCTGAGAATATGCAGGGAATAATCTCAGTCTTTTGATATCAGTTGAGTCCTGATTTATGACCCAGAATGTGGTCTATTTTGGAGGAATTTCCATGTTTGCTTGAGAAGAATGAGTATTCTGTTGTTTTAGGGTGGAATGTTCGGTATATATCCATGAGGTCCATCGATTCAGTGTGTCATTCAAAACTCTGTATTTGTTGTTGTTGATTTTCTTTTTTTTTCTTTTTTAAAAATTGTACTTTATTTAAATTCCATTAATTAACATATAGTGTATTATTTGTTTCAGAGGTAGAGTTTAGTGATTCAGCAGTCACATACAACACCCAGTGATCATTACATCATGTGCCCTTCTTTTTTTTTCTTATTTTTGCCTTTATTCTTTTTTGTTTGTTTGTTTTGTTTTAATCATTCTTTTAATTTATTTTCAGCATAACAGTACTCATTGTTTTTGTACCACACCCAGTACTCCATGCAATCCGTGCCCTCTCTAATACCCACCACCTGGTTCCCCCAACCTCCCACCCCCCCACCTCTTCAAACCCTTCAGATTGTTTTTCAGAGTCCATAATCTCTCATTGTTCACCTCCCCTTCCAATTTCCCCCAGCTCCCTTCTCCTAACTCCCCATGTCCTCCATGCTATTTGTTATGCTCCACAAATAAGTGAAACCATATGATAATTGACTCTCTCTGCTTGACTTATTTCACTCAGGATAATCTCTTCCAGTCCTGTCCATGTTGCTACAAGAGTTGGGTATTCATCCTTTCTGATGGAGGCATAATACTCCATAGTGTATATGGACCACATCTTCCTTATCCATTCATCCGTTGAAGGGCATCTTGGTTCTTTCCACAGTTTGGCGACCGTGGTCATTGCTGCTATAAACATTGGGGTACAGATGGCCCTTCTTTTCACTACATCTGTATCTTTGGGGTAAAGACCCAGTAGTGCAATTGCAGGGTCATAGGGAAGCTCTATTTTTAATTTCTTGAGGAATATCCACACTGTTCTCCAAAGTGGCTGTACCAATTTGCATTCCCACCAACAGTGGAAGAGGGTTCCCCTTTCTCCACACCCTCTCCAACATGTGTTGTTTCCTGTCTTGCTAATTTTGGCCATTCTAAGTGGTGTAAGGTGATATCTCAATGTGGTTTTAATTTGAATTTCCCTGATGGCAAGTGATGATGAACATTTTTTCATGTGTCTGATAGCCATTTGTGTGTCTTTATTGGAGAAGTGTCTGTTCATATCTTCTGCCCATTTTTTGATATGATTATCTGATTTGTGTGTGTTGAGTTTGAGAAGTTCTTTATAGATCCTGGATATCAACCTTTTGTCTATACTGTCATTTGCAAATATCTTCACCCATCCGTGGGTTGCCTCTTTGTTTTCTTGACTGTTTCCTTTGCTGTGCAGAAGCTTTTGATCTTGATGAGGTCCCAAAAGTTCATTTTCGCTTTTGTTTCCTTTGCCTTTGGAGCCATTTCTTGAAAGAAGTTGCTGCGGCTGATATCAAAGAGGTTACTGTCTATGTTCTCCTCTAGGATTCCGATGGATTCTTGCCTCACGTTGAAGTCTTTTATCCATTTTGAGTTTATCTTTGTGTACAGTGTAAGAGAATGGTCGAGTTTCATTCTTCCACTTATAGCTGTCAAATTTTCCCAGCAGCATTTATTGAAGAGACTGTCTTTTTTCCACTGTATATTTTTTCCTGTTTTGTCGAGATTATTTGACCATAGAGTTGAGGGTCCATATCTGGGCTCTCTACTCTGTTCCACTGTTCTATGTGCCTGTTTTTATGCCAGTACCATGTTGTCTTGGTGATCACAGCTTTGTAGTAAAGCTTGAAATCAGGTAACGTGATGCCCCCAGTTTTATTTTTGTTTTTCAACATTTCCTAAGCAATTTGGGGTCTCTTCTGATTCCATACAAATTTTAGGATTATTAGCTCCAGCTCTTAGAAAAATACCGGTGGAATTTTGATTGGAATGGCATTAAAAGTATAGATTGCTCTAGTCAGTATAGACATGTTAACAATGTTTATTCTTCTGATCCAAAATCATGGAATGGTCTTCCTTCTTTTTGTGTCTTCTTCATTTTCTTTCATGAGTGTTCTGTAGTTCCTCGAGTACAGATCCTTTACCTCTTTGGTTAGGTTTATTCCCAGGTATCTTATGGTTCTTGGTCCTATAGTAAATGGAATTAATTCTCTAATTTCCATTTCTGTATTTTTATTGTTAGTGTATAAGAAAGCCACTGATTTCTGTACATTGACTTTGTATCCTGCCACGTTACTGAATAGCTGTATGAGTTCTAGTGGTTTGGGGTGGAGTCTTTTGGGTTTTCCATATAAAGAACCATGCCATCTGCGAAGAGAGAGAGTTTGACTTCTTCATTGCCAATTTGGATAACTTTTATTTCTCTTTGTTGTCTGATTGCTGTTGCTAAGACCTCTAATACTATGTTGAAAAAGAGTGGTGAGCGTGGCCACCCTTGTTTCTTGATCTCAACAGGAAAGCTGTGAGCTTTTTCACATTGAGGATGATATTTGCTGTGGGTCTTTCATAGACTGATTTTATGAAGTTCAGGAATGATCCCTCTATCCCTATACTTTGAAGCGTTTTAATCAGGAATGGATGCTGGCTTTTGTCAAATGCTTTTTCTGCATCAATTGAGAGGACGATGTGGTTCTCCTCTCTTCCTTATTGATTTGTTCTATCACATTGATTGATCTGCAATTGTTGAACAATCCTTGTAGCCCAGGGATGAATCCCACCTGGTCATGGTGAATAATATTTTTAATGTGCTGTTGGATCCTGTTTGCTAGGATCTTGTTGAGAATCTTAGCATCCATATTCATCAGTGATATTGGTCTGAAATTCTCCTTTTTGGTAGGGTCTTTGCCTGATTTGGGGATCAGGGTAATGCTGGCTTCATAGAAAGAGTCTGGAAGTTTTCCTTCTGATTCCATTTTTTGAAACAGCTTCAGGAGAATAGGTGTTATTTCTTCTTTGAAAGTTTGGTAGAATTCCCCAGGGAATCCATCAGGTCCTAGGCTCTTCTTCTTTGGGAGGTTTTTCATCACTGCTTCAATCTCATTACTAGATATTGGTCTATTCAGGTTGTCAATTTCTTCCTGGTTCAATTTTGGGAGTTTATAGTTTTCCAGGAATGCATCCATTTCATCTAGGTTGCTTAACTTATTGGCATATAACTGTTGATAATAACTTCTGATGATTGTTTCTACTTCCTTGGTGTTAGTTGTAATCTCTCCCTTTTCATTCATAATTTTATTAATTTGAGCTTTCTCTCTTTTCTTTTGGATTAGTGTGGCCAATGGTTTATCGATCTTATTGATTCTTTCAAAAAACCAGCTTCTAGTTTCATTGATACATTCTACTGTATCTCTAGTTTCTACCTCATTGATCTCTGTTCGAATCTTGACTATTTCCCTTCTTGTGTGTGGAGTTGGTTTAATTTGTTGTTGATTCTCCAGTTCTTTAAGGTGTAGATATAGCTGGTGTATTCTGGATTTTTCAACTTTTTGAGGGAGGATTGGATGGCTATGTATTTCCCCCTTAGGACCGCCTTTGCTCTATCCCATAGGTTTTGGACCGAAGTGTCTTCATTCTACTTGGTTTCCACGAATTGTTTCAGTTCTTCTTTGATCTCCTGGTTGATCCAAGCATTCTTAAGCAAGGTGGTCTTTAGCTTCCAGGTGTTTGAGTTCCTTCCGAACTTTTCCTTGTGATTGAGCTCCAGTTTCAAAGCATTGTGATCTGAGAATATGCAGGGAATAATCTCAGTCTTTTGGTATCGGTTGAGTCCTGATTTGTGACCCAGTATGTGGTCTATTCTTGAGAAGATTCCATGTGCATGTGCACTTGAGAAGGATGAGTATTCTGTTGTTTTAGGGTGGAATGTTCTCTATATATCTATGAGGTCCATCTGGTCCAATGTGTCATTCAATGCTCTTGTTTCTTTATTGATTTTCTGCTTTGATGATCTGTCTATTACTGAGAGAGGCATGTTAAGATCTCTTACTATTAATGTATTCATATCAATATGACTCTTTATCTTGATTAATAGTTTTCTTATGTAATTGGCTGATCCCATATTGGGGGCATAGATATTTACAATTGTTAGATCATCTTGGTGGATAGCCCCTTTAAGAATGATGTAGTGTCCTTCTGTATCTCTGACTACAGTCTTCAGTTTAAAATCTAATTTATCTGATATGAGAATCGCTACCCCGGCCTTCTTTTGAGGCCCATTGGCATGAAAGATGCTTCTCCACCCCTTCACTTTCAGTCTGGGTGTATCCTTAGGTTCAAAGTGTGTCTCTTGTAGACAACATATGGATGGGTTCTGTCATTTCATCCAATATGCAAACCTGTGTCATTTTATGGGCGCATTTAGTCCATTCACATTGAGAGTGATTATTGATAGATACGTTTTTATTGACATTGTGTTACCTTTGAAGTCTTTCTTTCTGTAGATTGTCTCTATATTTCTGTTCAATGCTATTCTTAGGATTTTTCCTTTTATAGAACCCCCCCTTAATATTTCCTTCAGTGTCAGCTTGGTGGTCGCATACTCTTTTAAGCCTAGCCGGTCTTGGAAACTCTTTATCTCTCCATCCATTTTGAATGTCAGTCTTGCTGGATAAAGTATTCTTGGCTGCATATTCTTCTATTTAGTTCCCTGAATATATCTTGCCAGCCCTGTCTTGCCAGGTTTCTGTGGACAGGTCTGACGTATTCTTTCCTCTGTATGTAAGGAGCTTCTTTATCCAAGCTGCCTTCAAGAGAGCCTGTCTACAATTATAATTTGTCATTCTTACTATTAGGTGTCTCGAGGACTTTCAAGAATCTATAATCTTGGGTAGAGACCATTCTGCCTCTAGTACATGAACGCTGGTTCCATTCACGAGATTGGGAAAATTTTCATGAAGAACTTGTTCCACTATGTCTTCTAGAATTCTTTCTTTCTCCTCCCTTTCAGGGATTCCAATAATTCTGATGTTGGAACGTTTCATGGCATCATTTATTTCCCTGATTCTGTTTTCATGGCTTCTGAGCTGTTTATTCCAGCCTTCTTCCTGACCCTTTCTCTCTATCTGTTTGTCCTCCAGATCACTAATTCTCTCTTCCATCTCAGTTACCCTAGCTTTAAGAGAATTTAGATTAGATTAGAACTCATTGAGAGCATTGTGAACATGATCCCTGGTGGCTTTCAGTTCTGCCCTAACATTGTGAACATGATCCCTGGTGGCTTTGAGTTCTGCCCTAATCAATTCTGTTTGGTCATCCATGGCTTTCTCCAAACTAGCTATTGCCTGGATAATTGTTAGCTTTGTCTATGTCGATAGCCATTAGCTCTGTTGCAGAAGGCCCATCCTCTGTATTTTTCTTCTGTTGTGCATTCCTCCCCTAGTCATTTTGGTGAGAGATGGTTGAATGGATGTAGCTGGATGTATCGATCATGGTGCTGTCAAGGTGCACCCTGGAACACTTTTGAGCAATCACGATTCCCCACCCAAATGAGAAAAAAAGAAAAAAAGAGAGAGAAAGAGAGAGAGAGAAAAAAAAAGAAATATAAAAGAGAAGGCTCAGCCCAAATGGGCCCCAAGGTAAGATTTATGAAGTATACAAACAAAAACAGACAAACAAAAAGACTGATAAAAATATATGGCAAGAGAAAAAAAAATATATATATATATAAACAACAAAAAAGAACCTCGTCAAAAAGAACCCCAAGTATAAGATTTATATACTATCAGGAGAAACACAAATACACAGAAACACTGGCAGAAGAAAAAGATGGGAGAGTTGTTATAAATTCTCAGTATGGGCGAGGAAGTTTATTTTGATTCTTCCTGGATGTATCTTGATATCTTTGTTAAAGGACTCAACTTTCCTAAGATAAAGAGGGATTAAAAAATGGTTTGCCTACAGGTGTAGCATTCATTGGGGAAAGGGAATTACCTTGAAGTTTAACTGTATATGAATATTAAAAAATAAAAATAAAAAAAGAATAAGAATAAACTAAACTAAAATAAAATACAATTTAAGAAAATTAAAAAATAAAAAAGCAAAAGAATAACACAGGTATATGTATCAAAAAGTTCAGGTTAAAAGATTATTATGGAATTTGATGTACTGGACATCTCACTGTGATGGTAAATTCGTTAAAAAAGTGTCTATATATTTTCAAAATGAACCAGAATACTGGGAACGAATTAAAAATAAAAGTTGTATCTATGAAGTAGTGGTGGTTGTTCCCTTGTCTTTTTTTTTTTTTCCCCCCGGTTGGCTTTCTTGGGGAAGGGCCTGCCACGTGGGTTTTTTGGCAGTGTTCCCTGAGTTAAGTCCTCCCGCCCCCCTCAAGGGAGTGGGCTCTGAGGAAACCGGTTTTTCAGGCTTTTGTTCTCTGGAGGTTTTTATGTTTGTTCGTTTGTTTTCTCTTGCCTTGACAGCTTTTGATGGTTTTTGGAGGTTTGGAGGAAAGCAAACTGCACCCAAACCTCCCTCTCAGAAAGAAGTCTCAGTCTGTTCCCCTCTGGATGCCAAAGAGCACAGAAGTTACCCCAGCTGCTGGCAGAGCAGGTTCCAAGTTGCCGTCCTTGGGGACACAGGAACTCCTGCTTGTACCCAAAACCATGACTGCGGCAGGTGTCTGGGCAGCTCCAGACTGCCAGAAAGGTTCCAAACAGCAATTACACACTGAGATTTTCCCGGTGGCCTAGGCTGGGAGTGCCTGGTCTTTCTGGGTCTGAGAGCACCAGGCTGGCACCTGCACGCACCTCTCTCAGGGGAGGGTGTGGGGCGCGACTCAGGCTCTGATAGCATGGCAGAGCGTGTGCATGGGGACTGCAAAAAGTCTGTGCTTCTGCCGGCTGTCAAGGCTCCCAGCCCTTCGCAGGAGCTGGACCCCACGCGTTCTCTGATGAGCTCGTGGCTCAGGGACCAAGATCTGGTTTCTCTGCCTCACTCTCTCTGGCTCAGCACCAGGGGTGGCTGTTCTGGGTCCGGGGACATAAGCCCCTGTCCCTAACTGCCCCAATTCCCACAATTTCCCCCCGCTATCCTTTCCTCTTTTTGAGTGCTTTCAACCAGACTCCAAGTTAATGATGGTCCCCAGATGCAGGGCACTCTCATATTGGGGTATTACTTTCCAATCGGTCGCCTTTGGTGGCTCCCTCCCCCTTTTGTTTATCTTCCGATATCAGTCCGATATTCTCACTCCACTTTACCTGCCCACTGGTGTCCTCTGCCCCTGTAGAGATCCAGATGTGTATAATTCTGATCTCAGGCTGATTTCATGGGTGATCGTAGTTCTTTGGTAGGTAATCAGCTCATTTTAGGGTACAGGTTGAAACGGCGTCTCCTCCTACTTCCCCGTCATCTTGTCTCCCCACCCCGCTCCATATAATTCTAAGTACTTTTTATGTTATTGTAATTGGGCTATTTTTCTTAATTTCATTTTGTTTGCTTTGCACCTTTAAAGAAATAAAATTGACTTTTATATATTGAACTTTATCCCAAAACATTGCTGAACTCATGTATTAGTCCTAGTGGAATTTTATAGTTGATTCCTTGGAACTTTCTGTGTATAACTGCAAATAAATGTTTCTTCCATTCCAATCTGGATGCCTTTTATTTCATTTTATTGCTTCTATGATTATTGGGGTCCTTATGGCCTTTCTTTTCTTGCATAATTACCCTGGCTAGAATCTCTAGAACAACGTTGAAAAGATGAGATGAGAGCAGACAGCTTTCTCTTTTTCCTGATTTTAGGGAGATAACATTCAATCTTTCACCATTAAGTACACTATTAGTTCTGTGTGTGTGTGTTTGTGTGTGTGTGTGTGTTTACAGCTGCCTTTTTATCAGGATAAGGAACTCCCCTTCTATTCTTCGTTTTTTTTTTAATGATTATGCTATGTTAGTCACCATACAGTACATCATTAGTTTTTGATGTAGTGTTCCATGATTCATTGTTTGCATATCACACCCAGTGCTCTGTGCAATATATGCCCTCATCGTTGGGCTAACACATCCCCCACACCATCCCCTCTAAAATCCTCGATTTTTTTCCCAGAGTCCATGGTCTCTCATGGTTCAGCTCCCCCTCTGACTCCCCCCTTAATTTTTCCCTTCCTTCTGCTAATGGTTTATATTCCAGGAATAAGTGAAACCATATGAAAATTGTCCTTCTCTGCTTGACTTATTTCATTTAGCATAATCTTCTCCAGTTCCATTCATATGATGCAAATGATAGGTATTCATCATTTCTGATGGCTGAGTAATATTCCATTGTATATATGGACCACATCTACTTTATCCATTCTTCTGTTGAACATCTCAGGCCTTTCCACAATTTAGCTATTGTAGACATTGCTGCTATGAACTTTGGGGTATAGATGGCTCTTCTTTTCACTACATCTGTATCTTTGGGGTAAATACCCAGTGGTGCAATTGCTGGGTCATAAAGTAGCTCTATTTTTAATATTTTGAAGAACCACCATACTGTTTTCCAAAGTGGCTGTACCATCTTGCATTCCCACTGACAGTGTTAGAGTGTTCTCCTTTCTCTACATCCTTTCCAATATTTATTGTTTCTTGCCTTATCAATTTTTGCCATTGTAACTGGTGTAAGTTGGTATCTCAATGTGGTTTGGATTTGAATTTCTCTGATGGAAAGTGATGTTGAACATTTTTTCATGTTTCTGTTAGCCATTTATATGTCTTCTTTGGAGAACTGTCTGTTCATCCTCTGTGCGTTACTTGACATGGTTATTTTTTGGGAGGAGTGTTGAGTTTGAGAAGTTTTTTATAGATCTTGGATACAAGCCCTTTTTCTGTAATATCATTTGTAATGTCTTCTCCCATTCAGTGGATTGCCTCTTAGTTTTGTCAACTGTTTCTTTTGCTGTGCAAAAGCTTTTTATCTTGATGAAGTCCCAAAAGTTCATTTTCACTTTTGTTTTCCTTGCCTTTGGAGATTTGTCTTGAAAGAAATTGCTGTGACCGATGTTGTAGAGGTTGCTGCCTATGTTCTTCTCTAGGATTTTGGTGGATTCCTGTCTCACATTGAAGTCTTTCATCCATTTTGAGTTTAATCTTTGTGTACGGTGTAAGAGAATCATCGAGTTTCATTCTTCTGTATCTGCTCCTTTCTCTGGTTCTTTCTGATGAACTAGCTGGCATTTATCTATCTATCTATTTATTTATTATTTATTTATTTAAAACATTTTATTCATTTATTTGACAGAGAGAGATCACAAATAAGCAGAGAGGCAGGCACAGAGAGAAGGGGAAGCAGGTTCCCCGCTGAGCAGAGAGCCCAATGCAGGGCTCAATCCCAAGACCCTGAGACGATTACCTGAGCCAAAGGCAGAGGCTTAACTCTCTAAGCCACCCAGGCACCACATAGCTGGCCTATATTTAGCCTTTTGTTCTTAAGTAAATGAATTAATGAATGCTTTTAATTAATTATTATTTTTAAAGATTTTATTTATTTATTTGACAGAAAGATCACAAGTAGGCAGAGAGGCATGCAAGGGGGTGGTGAGTAGGCTCCCCGCTGAGCAGAGAGCCCAATGTGGGGCTAAGTCCCAGGACCCTGAGATCATGACCTGAGCGGAAGGCAGAGGCTTAACCCACTGAGCAACCCAGGCGCCCCTAATTACTGTTTTTAAGAGTACCCTTATGTTTGAGCTTCTCTGCACTCTGTTTCAAGTAGTCAGCTCCTTTGAGGAAAGTTTCAGAGCTGCCTTGTCTTTTGAATTGCCTCTCTTTGTGGATAAACCCTCCGAGTCACTTCTATGAGTGCTGGGTGGGACAGTCACCTTCAATCTTCTCCATTTTCCTATCCGAGTGTGAAACCTCTGGCATATGAGCAATTTGAAGTGATGGTGATTAGGACTCAAATATTCTGAACCTGTTATACACTGAGGAATATCCTTCATCCCACAGTTGGGAATTAGGTAGAGAGATGGGAATCTTCAACCTCTTAGCCACATTGCCATTGCAACTTGGAGCTGGAAAAGATATAAAGTGCTCTCTGTCTGCTCCACCTAGTGAGGTAGGGTATCATTTGATTGGATAATCTCCTTAAGGATAAAGGGAGCTTCACCTTCTTGGCCACATATACCTAGAATGGAGATTCCATCAAGCTAAGCTTGAGGGGTAGTAGTGAAGGTCATGGCACAAATGTCACAGACTTTCATTGTACTTACTGAATTTTAGTAGATTTTCTTGAATAAATGCTTCTTCGTGTGCTATATATTCCATTAGTACAATTTCTAATGACTTTGAAAGGTTGCTTTCTAAAAAATAATGTGTCAGTTTTCCTTGTTTCACTGAGGAGTGAGTCCATGGAGCTCCTAATGATGGAAGTATATATATATATATCATATATGATCTTATTTATTTATTTATTTATTTGACAGAGAGAGAGACAGCAAGAGAAGGAACACAAGCAGGGGAGTGGGAGAGGGAGAAGCAGGTTTCCCGGTAAGCAGGGAGCCCAATGTGGGACTCAATCCCAGGACCCTGGGATCATTACCTTAACCGAAGACAGACACTTAATGACTGAGCCACCCAGGTGCCCTGATTCTTATATATTAATCTTGTATCCTGCAACTTTGTTAGTTCTAGGGATTCTTATAGTTTTGGGGGATTTCCATGTACAGTTGACCTTGAACAATGTAGGGGCTAAGGCCACAAATCCTCCTTACAAAATTGAGAATCTACATATAACTTTTGACTCCCCAAAAACTCATGATAGACTTTCCATTCTATCCTTGCCTTTATTTCAATTTCATATTTTTATATATTTTTCCATGGTACATTCTTTTTTCTTTAACATCTTTATTTAAATTTTTTTCAGTGTTCAAAGATTCATTGTTTATCCACCACATCTGGTGCTCCTTGCAGTACATGCCTGCCATAATACCCACCACCAGACTCACTCAACCTCCCACCCCACCCTCCAAAACTCTCAGTTTCTTTCTCAGAGCCTACAGTATCTCGTGCTTCATCTCCCCCTCCAATTTACCCCAATTCACTTTTCCTTTCCTTCTCCTAGTGTCCTCCATGTTATTCCTTGTGCTCCAAAAGTAAGTGAAACCATATGATAATTGTCTCTCTCTGCTTGGCTTATTTCACTCAGCATAATCTCCTCTACTCTGTCCATGTTGGTACAAAAGTTGGGAATTCATCCTTTCTGATGGCTGAGTAATACTCCATTATATATATGGACCACATCTTCTTTATCCATTCTTCTGTTGAAGGGCATCTCAACTCTTTCCACAGTTTAGTTATTGTGAACATTGCTGCTATGATGGGGTACAGATGGCCCTTCTTTTCACTACATCTGTATCTTTGGAGTAAATACCTAGTAGTACAATTGCAGGGTCATAGGGTAGCTCTATTTTTAGTTTTTTGAGGAACCTCCATACTGTTTTCCAAAGTGGCTGCACCAACTTACATTCCCACCAACAGTGTAAGAGGGTCACCCTTTCTCCACATGCCCTCCAACACTTCCTGTGTCCTGTCCTGTTAATTTTGGCCATTCTACCTGGTGTAAGTTGGTATCTCAATGTGGTTTTGATTTGAATTTCCCTGATGGTTAATGATGAGGAACATTTTTTCTTTTGTCTGTTAGCCATTTGTATGTCTTCTTTGGAGAAGTGTCTGTTCATGTCTTCTGCCCATTTCTTTTTTTTTTTTTTTCAACATAACAGTATTCATTATTTTTGCACCACACCCAGTGCTCTATGCAATCTGTGCCCTCTCCAATACCCACCACCTGGTTCCCCCAACCTCCCACCCCCTGCCGCTTCAAACCCCTCAGATTGTTTTTCAGAGTCCATGGTCTCTCATTGTTCACCTCCCCTTCCAATTTCCCCCAACTCCCTTCTCCTCTCCAACTCCCCTTGTCCTCCAAGCTATTTGTTATGCTCCACAAATAAGTGAAACCATATGATAATTGACTCTCTCTGCTTGACTTATTTCACTCAGCATAATCTCTTCCAGTCCTGTCCATGTTGCTACAAAAGTTGGGTATTCATCCTTTCTGATGGAGGCATAATACTCCATAGCGTATATGGACCACATCTTCCTTATCCATTCATCCGTTGAAGGGCATCTTGGTTCTTTCCACAGTTTGGCGACCGTGGCCATTGCTGCTATAAACATTGGGGTACAGATGGCCCTTCTTTTCACTACATCTGTATCTTTGGGGTAAATACCCAGTAGTGCAATGTCAGGGTCATAGGGAAGGTCTATTTTTAATTTCTTGAGGAATCTCCACACTGTTCTCCAAAGAGGCTGCACCAACTTGCATTCCCACCAACAGTGGAAGAGCGTTCCCCTTTCTCCACATCCCCTCCAACACATGTTGTTTCCTGTCTTGCTAATTTTGGCCATTCTAAGTGGTGTAAGGTGATAGATATCTCAATGTGGTTTTAATTTGAATCTCCCTGATGGCTAGTGATGATGAACATTTTTTCATGTGTCTGATAGCCATTTGTGTGTCTTCATTGGAGAAGTGTTTGTTCATATCTTCTGCCCATTTTTTGATATGATTGTCTGTTTTGTGTGTGTTGAGTTTGGGGAGTTCTTTATAGATCCTGGATATCAACCTTTTGTCTCTACTGTCATTTGCAAATATCTTCTCCCATTCCGTGGGTTGCCTCTTTCTTTTGTTGACTGTTTCCTTTGCTGTGCAGAAGCTTTTGATTTGGATGAATTCCCAAAAGTTTATTTTCGCTTTTTTTTTTCCTTTGCCTTTGGAGACATATCTTGAAAGCAGTTGCTGTGGCTGATATTGGAGAGATTACTGCCTATGTTCTCCTCTAGGATTCTGATGGATCCCTGTCTCACATTGAGGTCTTTTATCCATTTTGAGTTTATCTTTGTGCACGCTGTAAGAGAATGGTCGAGTTTCATTCTTCCACTTATAGCTGTCCAGTTTTCCCAACACCATTTATTGAAGAGACTGTCTTTTTTCCACTGTATATTTTTTCCTGTTTTGTCAAAGATTATTTGCCCATAGAGTTGAGGGTCCATATCTGGGCTCTCTACTCTGTTCCACTGGTCTATGTGTCTGTTTTTATGCCAGTACCAGGTGGAAGCCTGGAACAAACAGCTTAGAAACCACGAAAACAGAATCAGAGAAATAAATGATGCCATGAAACGTTCCAACGTCAGAATTATTGGAATCCCTGAAAGGGAGGAGAAAGAAAGAAGTCTAGAAGACATAGTGGAACAAGTTCTGCTCATTTCTTGATGTGATTATCTGTTTTGTGTGTGTTGAGTTTCATTTCTTTATAGATCTTGGATATCAGCTCTTTGTCTGTAGTGTCATTTGTGAATATCTTCCCTCATTCCGTGGGTTACTCTTTGTTTTGTTGACTGTTTCCTTTACTGTGCAGAAGCTTTTGGTCTTGATGAAGTCCCAAAAGTCCCTTGCCTTTGGAGGCAAGTCTTAAAAAAATTTGCTGTGGCCAGTGTCACAGAGGTTGCTGCCTATGATCTTTTCTAGAATTTTGATAGATTCCTGCCTCACGTTGAGGTCTTTCCATGGAACATTTTTATAATTTCTTCAGATTTATCTTCCAATTCATGAATTCATTTCTAATTTGCTGTTTAATCTATATGTTACATATTTAATCCCAAAGATTTTATTTACTTTATTTAGATTTAATTAAATTGCATATAGTTTAGTACTAGTTTCGGAGATAGAGTTTAGTGATTCATCAGTTGCATATAACAGCCCCTGCTCATTACATCAATTGCCCTCCTTAATGTCCATCATCAGTTACCCCATTCCCCCATCCACCTCCCCTCCAGCAAACCTGTTTGTTTCCTATAGTTAAGACTCCCTTATGGGTTGTCTCCCTCTCTGATTTTGTCTTATTTTATTTTTCCCTCCCTTCCCCTATGTTCATCTATTTTGTTTTCTTAAATTCCACATATGAGTAAAATCATATTTATATTTCTCTGATTGACTTATTTCATTTAGCATAATATCCTCTAGTTCCTTCCACATTGTTGTAATAGGCAAGATTTTATCCTTTTGGTGGCTGAGTAATATTCCATTGAATATATATACCAAATCTTCTTTATCCATTCATCTGCCAATAGACAGTTGGCCTCTTTCCATTGTATGGCAATTGTGGATATTGCCGTTGGGAATTGGGAAGTATGTGCCCTTTCAAATTACTATATTTGTACCCTTTGAATAAATACCCAGCAGTGCAATTGCTGAGTTGTAGGATAGTTCTATTTTTAAGTTTCTAAGGAACCTCCATACTGTTTATCAGAGTGGCTACACAAGTTTGCATTCCCAAAAACAAGGAAGAGTGTTCCCCTTTCTCTACACCCTCGCCAACATCTGCTGTTTCTTGATTTGTTCATTTTAGCCATTCTGACTTGTGTAAGTGGTATCTCATTGTGGTTTTGATTTGTATTTCCCCAATGCAGAGTGATGTTGAGCATTTTTTTCATCTGTCAGTTGGCCATTTGTATGTCTTCTTTTGAAAAATGTCTGCTCATGTCTGCTGCCCATTTCTTGATTGATTATTTGTTCTTTGGGTATTGAGTTTGATAACGTCATCATAGATTTTGAATACTAGCCCTTTATCTGATATATCATTTGTAAATATCTTCTATTCTTTCGGTTGTCTTTTGGTTTTGTTGACTATATCCTTTGCTGTGCAAAAGTTTTTTATTTTTTTTAAATTTAAGTTAACATTATTATTTTTATTAACATATAATATATTATTAGTCCTTGGGGTGCAGGTCTGTGAATCGTGAGGTTTACACACTTCACAGCACTCACCATAGCACATACACTGTCCAATGTCCATAACCCAACACCGTCTCCTTACCACCCTCCCCCCAGAAGCCCTCAGTTTATTTTGTGAGATTGAGTTTCTTATGGTTTGTCTCCCTCTGGATCCCATCTTGTTTCATTTATTCTTTTCCTACACACCAAATCCCCCACATTGTTTCTCGACTTCTCGTATCAGGGAGATAATATGATCGTTGTCTTTCTCTGATTGACTTATTTCGCTAAGCATAATACCCTCTAGATCCATCCACATCATCGCAAATGGCAAGATTTCATTTCTTTTGATGGCTGCATAGTATTCCATCGTATATATATACACCACTTATTTTTTATCCATTCATCTCTTGATGGACATCTAGGTTCTTTCCATAATTTGGCTATTGTGGACATGGCTGCTATAAACATTTGAGTGCATATGCCCCTTCAGATCACTGCATTTGTATCTTTAGGTTAAATACCCAGTAGTGCGATTGCTGGGTCATAGGGTAGCTCTATTTTCAACTTTTTGAGGAATCTCCATGCTGTTTTCCAGAGTGGTTGCACCAGCTTGCATTCCCACCAACAGTGTAGGAAGGTTCCCCTTTCTCCGCATCCTCGCCAGCATCTGTCATTTCCTGACTTGTTAATTTTAGCCATTCTGACTGGTGTGAGGTAGTATCTCATTGTGGTTTTTATTTGTGTTTCCTTGATGCTGAGTATTGTGGGGCACTTTTTCATGTTTGTATTGGCCATCTGGTTGTCTTCTTTGCAGAAATGTCTGTTCCTGTCCTCTGCCCATTTCTTGATTGGATTATTTGTTCTTTGGGTGCTGAATTTGATAAGTTCTTTATAGATTTTGGATACTAGCCCTTTATCTGATATGTCGTTTGCAAATATCTTCTCCCATTCTGTCAGTTGGTTTTTGGTTTTGTTAACTGTTTCCCTTGTTCTGCAAAAGCTTTTGATCTTGATGAAGTCCCAATAGTTCATTTTTGTCCTTGCTTCCCTTGTCTTTGGCGATGTTCCTAAGAAGAAGTTGCTGTGGCTGAGGTCGAAGAGGTTTCTGCCTGTGATCTCCTCAATCCTGATGGATTCCTTTCTCACATTGAAGTCCTTCATCCATTTTAAATCTACTTTCATGTGTGGTGTAAGGAAATGGCCGTTTCATTTTTCTACATGTGGCTGTCCAATTATCCCAACACCATTTGTTGAAGAGACTGTTTTTATTCCATTGAACATTCTATCCTGCTTTGTCAAAGATTAGTTGACCATAGAGTTGAGGTTCTATTTCTGGGCTCTCTATTCTATGCGTCTGTTTTTGTGCCAGTACCATACTGTCTTGATGATGAAGGCTTTGTAATAGAGCTTGAAGTCTGGAATTGTGATGCCACCAACTTTGGTTTTCTTTTTCAATATTCCTCTGGCTATTCGAGGTCTTTTCTAGTTCCATACAAATTTTATGATTATTTGTTCCATTTCGTTGAAAAAAATGGATGGGATTTTGATAGGGATTGCATTAAATGTTAGATTGCTTTAGGTAGCATAGACATGTTCACAATATTTGTTCTTCCAATCCAGGAACATGGAACATTTTCCCATTTCTTTGTGTCTTCCTCAATTTCTTTCATGAGTACTTTATAGTTTTCTGAGTATAGATTCTTTGGCTCTTTGGTTAGGCTTATTCCTAGGTATCCTATGGTTTTGGGTGCAATTGTAGATGGGATTGACTCCTTAATTTCTCTTTCTTATGTCTTCTTGTTGGTGTAGAGAAATGCAACTGATTTTTGTGCATTGATTTTATATTCTGAGACTTAACTGAAGAAGTTCTAGCAGATTTGGAGTGGAGTCTTTTGGGTTTTCCACATATAGTATCATATCATCTGCAAAGAGTGATAGTTTGACTTCTTTGCCGATTTCAATGCCTTTAATTTCTTTTTCTTTTTCTTTTTTTTTTTTTTTTTTTTTTTGTCTGATTGCTGAGGCTAGGACTTCTAGTACTATGTTGAATAGCAGTGGTGATAATGGACATCCCTGCCGTCTTCCTGACCTTAGTGGAAAAGCTCTCAGTTTCTCTCCATTGAGAATGATATTCACGGTGGGTTTTTCATAGATGGCTTTGATAATATTGAGGTATGTATCTTCTATTCCTACACTTTGCAGAGTTTTGATCAGGAAAGGATGCTGTACTTTGTCAAATGCTTTTTCAGCATCTATTGAGAGTATCATATGGTTCTTGTCCTTTCTTTTATTAACGTATTGTATCACATCGATTGATTTGCGGATGTTGAACCAACATTGCAGCCCTGGAATAAATCCCACATGGTCGTGGTGAATAATCCTTTTAATGTACTGTTTGATCCTATTGGCTAGTATTTTGGTGAGAATTTTCACATCTGTGTTCATCAAGGATATTGGTCTGTAATTCTCTTTTTTGATGGGATCCTTGTCTGGTTTTGGGATCAAGGTGATGCTGGCCTCGTAAAATGAGTTTGGAAGTTTTCTTTCCATTTCTACTTTTTGGAACAGTTTCAGGAGAGTAGGAATTAATTCTTCTTTAAATTCTTGGTAGAATTCCCCTGGGAAGCCGTCTGGCCCAGGGCTCTTGTTTGTTGGGGGATTTTTGATGACTGCTTCAATCTCCTTACTGGTTATGGGTTTGTTCAGGTTTTCTATTTCTTCCTGGTTCAGTTGTAGCAGTTTATATGTCTCTAGGAATGCATCCAATTTCTTCGAGATTCTCCAATTTGCTGGTGTACAGTTGCTCATAATATGTTCTTATAACTGTTTTTATTTCTTTGGTGTTGGTTCTGATCTCCCCTCTTTTGATCATGATTTTATTTATTTGGGTCCTTTCTCTTTTCTTTTTGATAAGTCTGGCCAGGTGTTTATCAATCTTATTAACTCTTTCAAAGAACCAGCTCATACTTTTGTTGATTTCTTCTATTTTTTTTTTGTTTCTATTTCCTTGATTTCTGCTCTGATCTTTATTATTTATCTTCTTCTGTTTGGTTTAGGCTTTCTTTGTTGTTCTTTCTCCAGCTCCATTAAGTGCAGGGTTAGGTTGTGTATGTGAGACCTTTCTTGTTTCTTGAGAAAGGCTTGTACCACTATATATTTTCCTCTCAGGACTGCCTTTGCTGTGTCCCACAGATTTTGAACAGTTGTGTTTTCATTATCATTTGTTTCCATGAATTTTTTCAAGTTTTCTTTAATTTCCTGGTTGACCCATTCATTCTTTATTAGGATGCTCTTTAGTTTCCATGTATTTGGATTCTTTCCAACATTCCTCTTGTGATTGAGTTCTAGCTTCAGAACATCATGGTCTGAAACCATGCAGGGAATGATCCCAATCTTTTAATACAAGTTGAGACCTGATTTAGGACCCAGGATGTGATCTATTCTGGAGAATGTTCCATTTGCACTGGAGAAGAATGTATGTTCTGTTGCTTTGGGATGGAATGTTCTGAATAAATCCATGATGTCCATCTGGCCCAGTGTGTCATTTAAGGCCTTTATTTCCTTGTTGATCTTTTGCTTGGATGATCTGTCCATTTCAGTGAGGGAAGTGTTAAAGTCCCCTACTATTATTGTATTATTGTCGATGTGTTTCTTTGATTTTGTTATTAATTGGTTTGTGTAGTTGGCTGCCCCCATGTTAGGGGCATAGATACTTAAAATTGTTAGATCTTCTTGTTGGACAGATCCTTTGAGTATGATATAATGTCCTTCCTCATCTCTTACTATAGTCTTTAGCTTAAAATCTAATTGATCCGATATAAGGATTGCCACCCCAGCTTTCTTTTGATGTCCATTAGCATGGCACATTGTTTTCCTCCCCCTCACATTAAATCTGGAGGAGTCTTTGGGTCTAAAATGAGTTTCTTGTAGAAAGCATATTGATGGGTTTTGGTTTTTTATCCATTCTGATACCCTGTGTCTTTTGATTTGGGCATTTAGCCCATTTACATTCAAGGAAACTATTGAGAGATATGAATTTAGTGCCATTATATTGCCTGTAAGGTGACTGTTACTGTATATTGTCTCTGTTCCTTTCTGATCTACTACTTTCAGGATATCTCTTTGCTTAGAGCACCCCTTTCAATATTTCCTGTAGAGCTGGTTTGGTGTTTACAAATTCTTTTAGTTTTTGTTTGTCCTGAAGCTTTTTATCTCTCCTTCTATTTTCAATGATAACCTAGCTCGATACAGTATTCTTGACTGCATGTTTTTCTCATTTAGTGCTCTGAATATATCATGCCAGTTCTTTCTGGCCTGCCAGGTCTCTGTGGATAAGTCTGTTGGCAATCTAATATTTTTACCATTGTATGTTACAGACTTCTTGTCCCAGGCTGCTTTTACGATTTTCTCTTTGTCGCTAAGACATAAATTTTACTATTAGATGATGGGGTGTGGACCTATTCTTATTGATTTTGAGGGGGCTTCTCTGTGCCTCCTGGATTTTGATGCTTGTTCCCTTTGTCATATTAGAGAAATTCTCTACAATAATTCTCTCTTCTGCTCCCCCTCTCTCTCTTCTTCTTCTGGAATCCCAGTTATTCTAATGTTGTTTCGTCTTATGGTATCACTTATCTCAAATTCTCCCCTTGTGGTCCAGTAGTTGTCTGTCTCTCTTTTGCTCAGCTTCTTTATTCTCTGTCATTTGGTCTTCTATATCCCTAATTCTCTCTTCTGCCTCATTTAGGATAAATGTAAGAGCCTCCATTTTTTATTGCACCTCATTAATAGCTTTTTCTATTTCAACTTGGTTAGATTTTAGTTATTTTATTTCTCCAGAAAGGGCTTTTATTTCTCCTGACAGCGTTTCTCTAATATCTTCCATGCATTTTTTAAGCCCCGCCAGCACCTTGAGAATCGTCATTTTGAACTCTAAATCTTACATACTACCAATGTCCGTATTGATTAGGTCCCTGGCTTTGGTACTGCCTCTTGTTCTTTTTTTGTGGTGAGTTTTTCTGCCTTGTCATTTTGTCCAGATAAGTATATATGAAGGAGCAAATAAAATACTAAAAGGGTGGCAAAGTCCCCAGTAAAATGTGCTTTAACCAAATCAGAGGAGACCCCAAGTCGTGGGGGAAAGAAGGAGAGTAAAAAGAAGTTCAGAAAAAAAAAATTACAAAGAGAAAAAAAGAATAAAGAAAAAATATTAAAAAGATAAAATATATATATTAGACTGGTGAATAGAACAGGTTCACCTACTTAGTTTGGGGAGTATTTTGGTCTCTTAGAAGAAGCTACCTCCCAAAATTTTAAAGACTGAAAAACATATATAAGGGTAAACACAATGAAGGGATGGAATATGACTATAAAAAAATGAAAAAAAATTTTTTTAATTTCTAAAAAAGGAGTTGATAAGATAAGTTGGTTGGGAGAATAAAGAAAAAGAAAGGGGAGAGAATTTTCTCAGGCTGGAGACTAGAACAATGCCCTGTGCTAGATTTAGTGTATATTTTGATCTACTAGAAGAAGTTGTATTCCAAATTTTTTAATAGAAAAAAAAAAAAACAATCTGAGGGTTTTGAAGGGGTGGGGGGTGGGAAGTTGGGGGAACCAGGTGGTGGATATTAGAGAGGGCACGGATTGCATGGAGCACTGGGTGTGGTGCAAAAACAATGAATACTGTTACACTGAAAATAAATTTTAAAAATTTTTAAAAAAGAAAAGAAAAGAAAAAACCCTATGTGTATACAAAAAATAAAGTTAGAATTAAGGATAAAATGTTACTATAATAATGAAGGTTCAAAAAAGGTTTTTTTGAAAGGTATTGTTAAGATAAACTAGTTAGAAAACGTTAAAAGAGGAAAGGCTAAAAGTTAAAAAAAATTAGCGGAAGGAAAAAAATTAAAAAATTAATTAACTTTGCAAGACTAAAGAATTATGGGGAGAACCCCTTGAATTCCATGCTTTGCTTTTTCCTCCTCTGGAATTCCGCTGTTCTCCTTGGTAAGTGAACTTGGTCCTGGCTGGAGTTCTTGCGGATCTTCTTGGGGAGGGGCCTGTTGTAATGATTCTCAAGTTTCTTTTCCTGAGGCAGAATTGCATGGCCCTTACCAGGGGCCAGACTAAATAATCCGCTTGCTCGGGGTCGCTTTTGGGAGCTTTTGTTCCCTGAATACTTTCTGTAGAGTTCTGGAAGATGGAATGAAAATGGCGGTTTCCCAATCCCTGGCCCGGAGGAGCCGAGAGCTCAGGGCCCCACTCCTCAGTGTGCCCTCAGAGAAAAGTGCTCAATCACTCCATCTCCTTGGCCTCTGGCTGCGCTCTGAGCTCACCCAGCTTGTGACCTAGTGTCTCTGTCTCTGGCACACAGCTCTGCCTGGAGTCTTTGAAACCCACAGGTCCCTGAGCTCTTCCAGGGGAGTCTTCCCTGGGTCTTGTGGTGTCCCCCCTCACAGAGCAGTTACCTGTAACCCCAAGTTGAGAGCTCACTCCTCATCTCCATCTCTGTAGCCAGCTTCCCTGCTCTAATACCTGTGAGCTCTGCCACACTCAGACATCCCCGATCCTTCTGTGACCCCACAGGACCTGAGACCATGCTGTCCCCGTGTGGGCTTTGCCATTGTTTAGCCTCTGGAGCGATGTCCCTCAGTGGAGCAGACTTTTGAAAGTTCTGATTTTGTGCTCTGTTGCTCCACCGTTCACCGGAAGCTGGCCCCTCCCCCTACGGTCTATCTTCCTATCGCTTTGGATTCACTTCTCCGCCGGTCCTACCTTTCAGACAGTGGTTGATTTTCTGTTTCTAGAATTGCTGCTCTTCTTCTCTTCGATCTCCTGTTGGATTTGTAGGTGTTTGGAATGGTTTGATAGCTATCTAGCTGATCTCCTGCTACCTGATGTCATCTCACCCTGCTACTTCTCTGCCAACTTGACTCCAAAAGTTTTTTATCTTGATGAAAGTCCCAATATCTTGATGAAGTCCCAATATTTCATTTTTGCCTTTGTTCCCCTTGCTTTTAGAAACATGTCTAGCAAGAAGTTGCTGCTGCTGAGGCAGAAGTGGTTACTACCTATGTTCTCTAGGATTTTGATGGATTCCTATCTCACATTTAGGTCTTTCAACCATTTGAATCCATTTTTGTGTGTGGTATAAAGAAGTGGTTCAGTTTCATTCTTCTGTGTGTGGCTGTCCAATTTTCCAAACACCATTTGTTGAAGAGACTCTTTTTTTCCCCCCATTGGATAGTTTTTCCCAATTTGTTGATGATAAGTTGACCATAGAGTTGAGGGTCCAATTCTGGGCTCTCTATTATCTTTTCTTTTCTTTTTTTAAGATTGTATTTATTTATTTATTTGACAGACAGAGATCACAAGCAGGCAGAGAGGCAGGCAGAGAGAGGGGGAAGAAGGCTCCCTGCTGAGCAGAGAGTCCGATGTGGGGCTAGATCCCAGGACCCTGAGACCATGACCTGAGCCAAAGGCAGAGGCTTAACCCACTGAGCCACCCAGGCACCCTGGACTCTCTTCTGTTCCACTGATCTACAGGTCTGTTTTTCTGTGAGTACCATACTGTCTTGATGATTACAGATTTGTAATAGAGTTTGAAGTCCAGAACTGTTATACCTTTAGCTTTAGTTTTCTTTTTCAACATTCCTTTGGCTATTCAGGTTCTTTTCTCATTCCATACAAATTCTAGGATAATTTGTTCCAGCTCTGTGAAAAATGTTGATTGTATTTTAATAGGGATTGTATTGAATGTGTAGCTTGCTTTGGGTAGCATAGATAATTTAACAATATTTGTTATTCCAATATATGAGCAGGGAATTATTTTCCATTTCATTGTCCTTTCATCAATTTCTTTCATAACTGTGCTATACTTTTCAGAGTCCAGATTATTTCCCTCTTTGGTTAGGTTTATTCCTAGGTATTTTATGGGTTTGGGTGCAATTGTAAATGGGATTGTTTTCTTAATTTCTCTTTCTTCTGTCTCATTGTTAGTGTATAGAAATTCAACTGACTTTTTTACATTTTGTTTGTGACCTGTCATTTTGCTGAATACCTGTATGAGTTCTAGCGACTTGGGGGTGAGGTCTTTGGGGCTTCAAAGTAGAATACTATGTCATCTGCAAAGAGTGAGTTTGGCTTTACTTTTGCCAATTTGGTTGTGTTTCATTTATTTTTGTTGTCTGGTTGCTGAGGCTAGGACTTCTAGTACTATGTTGAATAACAGTGGTGAAAGTGAACATCCCTGCCATATTCCTGACCTTAGGGGAAAAGCTCTCAGCTTTCCACCTTGAGGATGATAGTAACTGTGGGTTTTTCATATAAAGTTTTTATGACATTGAGGTATGTTCCCTCTATTCCTACATGGCAGAGAGGGTTTTTTTTTTTAAGATTTTATTTATTTATTTGACAGACAGAGATCACAAGTAGGCAGAGCAGCAGGCAGAGAGAGAGGAGGAAGCAGGCTCCCTGCTGAGCAGAGAGCATGGCAGAGAGTTTTAATCAAGAAAGGATGCTGTACTTTGTCAATTTTTTTTTCTACATCCATTTAGAGGATCATATGGTTCTTGCCCTTTCTTTTATTAATGTGAGGTATTGTATCGATTGATTTGTGAATGTTTAATCAACTTTGCAGCCCAGTAATAAATCCCACTTGATTGTGGTAAATAATCCTCTTAATGTACAGTTGGATCCCATTACCTAGTATCTTGGTGAGGATTTTTACATCCATGTTCATCAGGAATATTGGTGTATAATTCTCCTTTTTGGTGGGATCTTTGTCTGGTATTGAGATCAAGGTAATGATAGCCTTGTAGAATGAGTTTGGAAGTTTTCCTTCCATTTCTATTTTTTGAATCAGCTTCAGAAGAATATGTATTAATTCTTTAAATGTTTGGTAGAATCCCTCTGGGAGGACATTTGGTCCTTGATTCTAGTTTGTTGGGATATTTTTGATTACTGATTCAATTTCTTTGTTGGTTATGGGTCTGTTCAAGTTTTCTATTTCTTCCTGTTTCAGGAAGTTTATATGTCGTAGTTTGTATGTCTCTAAGAATGCATCCAATTCATCTAGATGCATAATTTGTTGGCATACATTTACTCATAATATGCTTTTATAAATTTTGTACTTCTTCAGTGTTGGTTGTGATCTCTATTCTTTCATTTATGACTTTATTTATTTGGTTCCTTTCTCTTTTTTAAAATATTCATTTGGCTAGGGATTTATTGGTCTTATTAATTCTTTAGAAGAAACAGCTTCTAGTTTCAATTACCCATCCTACTGTTCTTGTTTCTATTTCATTGATTTCTAAACTAATATTTATTTCTTTTCTGCTGGATTTATGCTTTATTTGCTTTTCTTTTTCCAGCTCCTGTAGGTGTAAATTTAGGTTATGCATTTGAGACTTTTTTATTTCTTGAGAGAGCCTTCTATCACTATATACTTCCCTCTTAGAATAATCTTTGTTGCATCCCAATGGTTCTGAACAGTTGTGTTTCATTTTCATTTTGTTTCCTTTGTTTTTTTTTAATATTCTCTTTTGTTTCCTGGTTGACCCTTTCATTATTTAATATGATGTTCTTTAATATCCATGTATTTGTGTTCATTCGAAATTTTTGCTTTTTTTTAAAGATTTTATTTATTTATGTTTTTGAGAGAGGGAGAGAGACCATAAGCAGGT
Source organism: Lontra canadensis (assembly GCF_010015895.1). Lineage (NCBI taxonomy): Eukaryota > Metazoa > Chordata > Mammalia > Carnivora > Mustelidae > Lontra > Lontra canadensis. The sequence continues at coordinate 137,262 of NW_022631253.1, read as the reverse complement.
GGAGATGCAGAGGGAGAAGCAGACTCCACAATGATCAAGGAGTCTGACAAGGGGTTTGATCCCAGGACCCTGGGATCATGATCTGAACAAAAGAAAGACACCTGACTGACTGAGCCACCCAGGCACCCTTCCAAACTTTTCTTGTTTTTGAATTCAAGTTTTAAAATATTGTGGTCTGAAATTATGCAGCAAATAATCCCAGAATTTTGGTACCAGTTGAGACCTTATTTGTGACCTAGTATGTGATCTATCCTGGAGAATGTTCTATGTACACTCAAAAAGAATGTGTATTCTGCTGTTTTAGGAAGAAATGTTCTGAATATGTGTTAAGTCCATATGGGCCAGTGTGTCATGCAAAACCCTTGTTTTCTTGTTGATCTTCTGCTTTGATGATATACCCACTACTGTGAATGGGGCATTAATGCCCCCACTATTATTGTATTTTCAACAGTGAGTTCCTTTAATTTTGTTATTTATGAGTTTATGTATTTGGCTGTTCCCAAGTTAGGGGCATAAATACTTACAATTTGTAGATTTTCTTGTTTGGATAGATCCTTTTATTATGATATAGTGTCCTTCTTCATCTCTTACTATGGTATTTGCTTTAAAATCTAGTTTGTCTGATATAAGGATTGCTACCCCAGCTTTCTTTTGGTGTCCATTAGCAGCAATAAATGATTCTCCACCCCCTCACTTTCAATCTGGAGGTGTCTTTAGGTCTAATTTGAGTCTCTTGTAGACAGCATATCAATGGGTCCTGTTTGTTATTGTTGTTGTTGTTGTTGTTGTTGTTTACATTTAATATAACTTTTGTCTTTTGACTGGTCATTTAGTTCATTTACATTCAGAATAATTGTTGAAAAACATGAATTTAGTGTCATTGTGTAACCTGTAAAGTCACTGTTTCTGAAGATTGTCTCTGTTCCTGTTCCTTTCTGGTCTTTGTGATTTTTGGGCTCTCTCTCTGCTCAGAGGCCCTTCAATATTTCCTATAGGGCTGGTTTAGTAATTACAAATTATTTTAGTTTCTGTTTGTCCTGAAAACCCTTTATGTCTTCTATTCTGAATGACAGCCCTCCTGGATAAAATGTTCTTGCTACATGTTTTTCTCTCTGAGCATCTTGAATATATCATGCCAGTGCTTTCTGGCCTGCCTCTTATCTGTGGATAGGTCTGTTGCCAGCCTTATGTTTCTATGCTTGTCAATAAAGGACTTCTTTTGCCAAGCTGCTTTTCTCTTTATCTCTGAAATTTGCAAGTTTCATTATAATTTGGTAAGATGTTGACCTATTTTTGTTTATTTTGTGGGAGGGGGGGTCTCTTTGCCTCCTGGACTTGAATGTTTCCTTTCTCAGATAAGGGAAGTTTTCAGATATAATTTGTTCAAATAAACCTTCTGCCCCCCCATGGGACCCCAATTATTCTAATATTGTTTTGCTTTATGGTATCACTGATCTCTCAAATTCTGCCTTCATGATCCAGTAGTTTTTTTTTTTTCTCTTTTCCTTAGCTTCCTTATTCTCCATCATTTTGTCTTCTGTATCATTGACTCTCTCTTCTGCCTCATTTATCCTAGAAGTTAGAGCTTCCATTTTTTACTGCATGTCCATAATAGCCTTTTTAATTTCAGCCTGACTGGGTATTAGTTCTTTTATTTCTCCAGTAAGATATGAACTTGTGTTTTCTATGCTTTTTAAAGCCCAGCTCATATGTTTATAATCATTGTTTTGAATTCTAGTTTTGACATCTTACTTATATCGATATTAATTAAATCATTGGAAGTGAGTACTGCCTCCTGTTCTTTCTTTTAGGGTGAGTTTCTCCATCTCCTTAATTTTTTAAGATTTTATTTATTTATTTGACAGAGAGAGATCCCATGTAGGCAGAGAGGCAGGTGTGGGGGGGGACAGGCTCCCTGCCAAGCAAAGAGCCCAATGTGGGGCTTGATCCCAGGACCCTGGGATCATGACCTGAGCCGAAGACAGAGGCTTAACCCACTGAGCCACCCAGGAGCCCTCCATTTCATTATTTTGTTCAGAAAAGAATAGTTGAAAGAGAGAGAAAAATACAAAAGTAACAACAATAACAACACCAGACAAATACAAACAAGATAAACCATAAGAAAACAGAAACAAAAGAGAGAGAGAGAGAGAGAAATCAAACCAGATATAAAACAGAACAAAACAATAAACTAGATACTGGGTGCATTTTAGTCTGTTTGTTAGAAGAAACTAGATCCCAAAGAAGGAATAAAAGAAAAACTTATATATATAAAATTGAATACAATGAAATGAAACCAGAAATGAATACATATAGCTTATATACTTATATTATTAATTAATTAGTATTATATATTTATATTATTATATTTATTATATAGAGTAAAATAAAAGTTAAAAAATACTTTAAAAAGAATTGATAGGAGGGACGCCTGGGTGGCTCAGTGGGTTAAAGCCTCTGCCTTCGGCTCAGGTCATGATATCAGGGTCCTGGGATTGAGCCCCACATCAGGCTCTCTGCTCAGCAGGGAGCCTGCTTCCATTCCTCTCTCTCTCTTCCTGCCTCTCTGCCTACTTGTGATCTCTGTCAAATAAATAAAATCTTAAAAAAATAAAGAATTGATAGGATATGAAAATAGCTGAAAAGAAAAATAATAAATAAATAAATAAAACTGAAAGACTAAAAAATAATTTTTTTTTTAAAGAAACACAAAAGTTACATACTGTTTTTCCTAAGAGCTGAAGTTTTGCAGTTCTCTATGATCGGTAAATGTGTTATTAAATATTTGTTCCTGCTGGTCTTCTGGGTGAGGGGCTTATTGCACTGATTCTCAGGTGTCTTTGCCTGGGTAGAATTGCACCCTTCTTGCCAGGGGTCCAGGCTAAGTATAAGTGGCTTCAGATTGCTCTATGTGCTGACATGCTGCCCGAAGTTTTTCTACACCTATGTTGGTATTGAAAATGACAGCATCCTAATATCTAGCCACAGAGTTGAGAGTCATTACCCCCACGCTCTTCAGTGAGCCCTCACAGAAAAGCAGTCAACCACTAGTGTCCCCTTGGTTTACATCCACACTCTGTGCTCATGCAGCTTATGACCAAGCATTTTTATCTCAGGCACACAACCCTGTTTCCAGTCTCCAAACTTTATGGACATGCACCCACACTGCTCCTCCCAGGAGAGTGATGGGGGTCTTCCCATGGTTCTGCCTCTTGCTGGGCCCCCACTCTGAGAGCAGAAGCCCAACCATGCAGCAAGTTTGTGGTTTATGGCAACATTGAGCAGAAAGCCATCACTTGGACTCACTGTTTTCAGCCAGCTTCCCTGCTCTAATGCTTGGGAATTCTGCTGCACTCAGTCATCCTCATTCTTTTTGTGACCCCCGGGGTTCCTGAGACCATACTGTCCCACCTGGGATTCTGCCCCACCTTGCCTCCTAAGCACCTTTCAAGCAGACTTCTAAAAGTTCTGATTTTTTGCTCCACTGCTTATAACACTTCCAGTACCCAGCTTATGGAGGCTCCTTCCCCTGCATTTTATCTTCCAATAAACTGCCTTGAATTCATGTCTCCACACTTCCTACCTTGCCAAAAGTGGTCGCTTTTCTAGAATTGCAGTGATTTTTTTTGTTTGATCTCTGGTTGATTTCACAGGTGTTCAAAATGATTTGATGATTATCTAGCTGAATTCCAGGGACCAGACAAAATTAGGGTCCCCTACTCCTCTGCCATCTTAATTCTTCCCCAATGATTTTATTTTTAATTTCTGTAAATATTATTTGATTTTTAAAAAGTCATGTGGTCTCTTTTGTTAGTCTCATATTTCTTTGACATATTTTTATTTATTTTCTGTTTCTTTAAACCTATTACATTTGTTTATTTTACAGTAAACATCAGAAAATTACAATAGCAGTTTTGTAATTCTGATTCATCAGTTTATTGTAACTGTGGATTCTTGTTCATAAAGACTTTTTCCTTCTTGGGGAGTGTGTGTGTGTGTGTGTGTGTGTGTTGCCTTGTTGTTGTTGTCTTCCATAGAGGCAATGTACATTCCAACCCCAAAACCAGTTTAATGCAGGCTTTGGTAAGGAACTCTAAGGAACACTTTGTTTCCTTCACAAAAACAAGGTTGAGACCATCTTTCCCAATTTTTTTTAAACCAACTGATAATGTCACCTTATTGGGTCCTGACTTTAGGCAGACTCTCTGATTCAACCTCCAACTTTGACCCCAGAATTTTGTTTAGTATCCCTTGTATATGCTGTCTCTTAAAGCCAAAGTTCTAAGGCAAGAATTTTTCAATCTAAAACTTTGTGGCTTGAAACAGAAAACATCTAGAAGAGAGGGAAAGAAGGAAGAGTAGGGATACCCAAAGCTCATCTCATCCCACAGACAGAACTAGATAACACTCACAAAAGTGTAAATAACCCAGGAAATGACCCAAAGACTGACAAAACAAACCCTATAACCAAAGGTAGAGAAAAGGCCACATCAAAGAAGGTAGGAAAGGCAAAGACACTATTTTGAGGTTTAAAATGGAATGTGGCTATTCTCAAATGGGAGAAAGCTGGGAGCACAGTGAAGGGCAACAAAAAGATGATTACATTGAAGTCTCCACGTGGAGAAGAAAAACACTCATAGTTTTTGACTTTGAAAGTGAGATAGGCCAAATTTCATGAGTTCTTATAGTCAGTGAGAATTAAAGCCTGGAATTCTAAAAATCAGTTGGCTGGGCTCTGGGGAAGCCCTGAAGGCATCAGAAAACAGTCCCTGACCTTAAAGAGGCAGCATGTCAAATAGCCTGAGCAGATACAACCAGTGTCTGAACCAGTAGTTTGAAAAGTGCCTTGGGCACATAAGAGGGTGAGAAATTTACTCATCTCAGAGCATGGCTTTGGAGAGCCAGGGATCACAGGGAGACCTCTCCAAGAACAAAGGAGTTGGCAGGCACCATTTTCCTCCTTCACCCTCAGCATAAATACATGACCATCTGAGGGAAACAGTGTAGCATTGCACTGATGCTCACTACTTGCTTGCACCAAGCCTCCCATCCCTTGTTCTTCAACAGATCTTTCTTCCCCAGTCATGCTTACCCCACACCCAGTGCTGTGGAACCCCTCCCTCAGAAAACCAATACAAACCTTGCCAGCACCATGTCTTCCAGTCCACACATTTTGTGGGGCCTAGGCCCTGGAAGATGTGTCAGCTGCAGAGGGCACTGCAAAAAACTAAGGCATTACTTCTTAAAAATGCACACTCTGAGGTGCCTAGGTGGCTCAGTTGGCTAAGTGTCTGCCTTTGACTCAAGTCATGATCCCAGGGTCCTGGGATCGAGCCTTGCATCGAGCTCCCTGTTCAGTGGAGAGCCTGCTTCTCCCTCTGCTTCTGCCTGATGCTCACCCCACTTATGCTCACTCTCTTTCTCTGTCAAATATGTACATATTCATGCTTTGAAGATGCCCTTAGGCCTGCCCAATCCAGACAGTGGTGGCTCCAGGTCTCATTTGGCAAGAAGACCAGCATTTACCTTGGTAAAATGCACCCACCACTGCCAGGGACCAAACAATCCTCACAACAGGAGAAGAGAGCCACCATAGACCAGTGGACTGAAGTGAAAAGCAGGAAAAACACAACAGGGCACAGAAAACGTAGAAAGGAGTCACTCCCTGATGTGCCATGTCCTTGGGGACATGGGACACTACAATGCAGGACATTTCATGACCTCTTCTTCATAGGGACATTACCTCCAAGAACAGGAGATATAGCTGACTTTCCTAACACAGAGAAGCAAACAATGAGAGTTAGAAAAAAGTGAGAAGACTGAGAAATACAACCCAAATGAAAGAATAAGAACACAATAAAGCAAGAGACATAAGCAAAATGGATATAAAAAATATGTCTGTTAGAGAATTTAAAGTAATGTTCATAAAGATGCTCACTTAACTTGAGAAAAGGGAGAATGTCAGTGAAACCTTTAACAAAGAGATGAAACAGAACCAATCAGAGATGAAAAACACAATAAATGAAATTTAAAAATACACTTGATGGAATAAATAGCAGGCTGGAGGAAGCAGAAGAATAAATAATGACCTGGAAGACAGGAATGGAAGGTAACCAAGCTGAGTAAATGAGAGGTAAAAAACGTATAAATTGAGTCTTAGGATACTTAGTGATTCCATTAAGTGTAATAATATTCAGATTATAGGGATCACAGAAGAAATGAGAGAAAAAGGAGCAGAAAATTTATTTTTAAAAAATAGCTGAGGGGTGCCTGGGTGGCTCAGTGGGTTAAAGCCTCTGCCTTCAGCTCAGGTCATGATCCCAGGGTCCTGGGATCAAGCCCCACATGACGGGGGGGGGGGGTCTCTGCTTAGCAGGGAGCCTGATTCCTCCTCTCTCTCTCTCTCTGCCTGCCTCTCTGCCTACTTGTCTGTCAAATAAATAAATAAAATCTTTTAAAAAATAAAAATTAAAAAATTTAAAAATAGCTGAAAGCTTCACTAAACTGGGGAAGAAAACAGATATCCAGATCCAAGAGCTACAGAGATTCCTCCCCAAAAAAATCAGCTCAAGGAGGTTCACAATAAGACACATAGCAATTACAATGGCAAAAAGTAGTGATAAAGAAAAATTAAGTTGCAAGAGAAAAGACAGTTATATACAAGGAAAAACTCCATAAGGCTATTTGTGGATTTTCAGCAGAAACTAAGAAAGTGGCATGATATATTCATATTGTTGAATGGAAAAACTCTGCAACCAAGAATACCCCATCCAATGAGCTTACCATTCTCAATAGAAGGAAAAATAAACAAACAATAACACAATAACAACAACAAAAAATCCAAAGCAGTTCAAGATCATTAAGCTAGCCCTGCAAGAAATATTAAAGGGAACACTTTGAGTGAAAATGAAAGACCAAAAGTTACAGTACAAAGGTAAGAAACACAAAAGCAATAAAAATTAATAATATTTCTGTAAAACATCACATCAAAAAACTCATAAAGGTATTTCAAATATGACAACATATACCTAAAACATGAGTAGGAGAATAAAGAACGGGTTCAAACTTAAATGACCATCAACTTAATATAATTTACTGTATGCAGAAGAGGTTATATACAAAACTAATGGTAACCACAAATCAAAAACCAGTAATAAATATACAAACAGTAAAGGTAAAGAAACAAAATATATCTCTAAAAAATACCCAGCAAACCATGAGAGAGAGAAATAGAAGGATCAGAAAAAAACCTTACAACCACAAAACAGAAATAAAATGGCAATAAATATATAACTATCAACAATTACTTTAAATATAATAGGGTTAAATTGTCCAAACAAAAGACATAGGTTAAAAGGATGGCTGAGAAAATAAAGCCCATCTATACGACCTACAAAAGACTCACTTTAGACTGAAAGGATACTTGCAAACTGAAAGTGAGAGGATCGAGAAACATCATACAGATGGATGTTAAAAGAAAGGGAGAGTAGCAATACTTCTATTGGACAAACTAGATTTTAAAACAAATTCTGGGGGCACCTGGGTTGCCCAGTTGGTTAAGCGACTGACTTTGGCTCAGGTGATGATCCTAGGGTCCTGGGACCGAACCCCACATTGGGCTCCCTGGTCAGTGGGGAGTCTGCTTCTCCCTCTCCCTCTACTGCTCTGCCTGCTTGTGTCTCTCACTCTGTCAAATAAATAAACAAAAAGTCTTTTTTTAAAAGTCTGTAACAAGAGACAAAGGAGGACACTACATCATAATAAAAGAGACAATCCAACAAGAAGATATAACAACTGTAAATATTTGTGCATTCAAAGTAGGAGCACCCAAATACATAAAGCAGTTAATAACAAACATAAAGGAACTTTATGTTTGTTTAACACCTCACTAACATCAAAGGATGGATAATCTAAACAGAAAATGAACAAGGAAACAATGGTTTTGAATGAAGCACTGGAATACATGGATTTAGCAAATATGTTTAGAATTTTCCATCTTAAAACCACAGAATACACACTCTTTTAAAGTGCACATGGAACATTCTCCAGAGTAGATCACATATTAACCCACAAAACAAACCTGAACAAATTAAAAATCAAAATCATACTATGCATATGTTCTGAACAAAACACTATGAAACTAGAAGTCAACCACAAGAAAAATCTGTAAAGACCACAAATACATGGAGGTTGAATAACATGCTACTAAACAATGTATGCATAAAATAAGAAAACAAAGAAGAAATTTAAAAATACACAGAAACAACTGGAAATGAAAACACAATGGTGCAAAACCTTTGGGATGCAGCAAAAGAAGTCCTAAGAGGGAAATATATAGTAATACAGCCTTACCTCAAGAAGCAAGAAAAATCTCAGAGTAAAAAAAAAAAATGAATCTTATACCTAAAGGAGCTAGAAAAATAACAAAAACTAAACAGCAACAGAAAAAAAACCTAAAACCTTCAGAAGGGAATAAATAATACAGATTAGAGCAGAATTAAATGATATACAAAATTTTAAAAAAACACAATGAAACCAGAAGATGGTTCTTCAAAAAAAGTCAATAAAATTGATAAACGTCTTGCCAGACTTGTCAAGAAAAAAGAAGGAAAGATTCAAATAAACTCACAAATGAGAGTGGAGAAATAACAACCAACACTACAGAAATACAAATAATCATAAAAGAATATTATGAAAAATCATATGCCAAGAAATTAGACAACCTAGAGGAAATGGGTAAATTCCTAGAAATATATAAACTACCACAACTGAAACAGGAAGAAATAGAAAACTTGAACAGAACAATAACTAGCAAAGAAACTGAATCAATAATGAAGAAGCTCCAAACAAACAAAAGTTTAGGACTGAATGGCTTCACAGATGAATTCTACCAAACACATAAAGAAGAGTTAATACCTGTTTTTTTCAAACTATTCCAAAAAAATAGAAAAGAAACACAAACTTCCATATTCATTCTATGAGTCCAGCATTAGCCTGATAGCAAAACCGGATAAAGACTTCACTTAAAAAAAAAAAAAAACTACAGGCCAATATCCTTGATGAACATAAATGCAGAAATAATAAAATACTAGCAAATTGAATATAACAGTACATTAATAAAATCATTTACCATGATCAAGTGGGATTCATTCATTGGTTGCAAGAGTGGTTTAGTACTTGCTAATTAATCAACGTGATACATCACATCAGTACGAGAAAGGATAAGAACCATATGATCCTTTCAATAGATGAAAAAAAAGCATTTGGCAAAGCACCACATTTGCTCTTGATAAAAACTCTTAACAAAGCAGGTTTAGAGATATAACTCAACAAAATAAAGGCCGTATATGAAAAACCCACAGATAAACACCATCCTTAATGGGGAAAAACTGAAAGATTTTTCCCTAACGTAAGGAACTAGAAAAGGATGTCTACTCACAACTTTCATTCAACAAATGACTGGAAGTCCTAGCCACTGCAACCAGATAACAATAACAAAATGTAAAAGGCATCAAATTGGTAAGGAAGAAGGAAAACTTTCATTTGCAGATGACATGGTACTACATATTTAAAAAGTCAAAAGACTTCACCAAAAAAAATGCTAGAACTGATAAGTGAATTCAGTAAAGTCACAGGATACAAAATTAATGTACAGATATCTGCTGCATATCTATACATCAATAATGAATCAGTTGAGAGAGAAATTAAGAAAACAAACCCATTTATAACTGCCACCAAAATAATAAGATATCTAGGAATAAATCTAACCAAAGAGATGAAAGATCTGTACTCTAAAAACTATAAAACACTGACAAAAGAAATTGAATATGATACAAAGAAATTGAAATTCCATGCTCGCGGATTGGAAGAACAATTAGTGTTAAAATGTGTATGCTAGTTAGAGAGGAGAAGGGAGTTGGGGGAAATTGGAAGGGGAGGTGAACCATGAGAGACTATAGACTCTGAAAAACAATATGAGGGGTATGAAGTGGCGGGGGGGTGGGAGGTTGAGAGAACCAGGTGGTGGGTGTTAGAGAGGGCACGGATTGCATGGAGCACTGGGTGTGGTGCAAAAACAATCAATACTGTTATGCTGAAAATAAATAAATTAATTAATTAATTTTTAAAAATGTCTATGCTACCCAAAACAATCTGCATAATTAATGCAATCCCTATCAAAATGACAACAGCGCTTTTCACAAAACTAGAACAAAAAAGATCTAAAATTTGTATGAAACTGCAAAAAAAAACCCAAATAACCAAAGCAATCTTGAAAAAGAAAAGCAAAGCTGGAAGCATCACAATTCCAAACTTCAAGTTTTATTACAAAGCTGTAGTAATAAAAAGAGTATGGTACTGGCACAAAACTAGACACAGATTAATGGAATTGAAAAGAAAACCCAGAAATAAACACACAACTTTATGGTCAATTAATCTTTGAACAAAACGGAGGAATATCCAAAGGGGAAAAAAGAGTCTCTTCAACAAATGGTAGTGGGAAACTGGACAACAATATGCAAATGAAAGAAATGGACTGTTTTTATATCATACATAAAAATAAATTCAAAATGGATGAAAGACCTAAATGTGAGACCTTAAATCATAAAAATCCTAGAAGATGAGGTCCCAATAGTTCATTTATGCTTTTGTTTCCCTTGCCTCCAGCAATGTGTCCAGTAAGAAGTTTCTGCAGCTGAGGTAAAAGGTTGCTGCCTGTGTTCTCCTCTAAGATTTTGATGGTTTCCTGTTGCACATTTAGATCTTTCATCCATTTTGAATTTATTTTTGTGTATGGTGTAAGAAAATGGTCCAGTTTTCATGAAAGCTCCTGTACAGCAAAGGGAATAATCAACAAAGCTAAATGGAAGCCTATGGAATTGGAGAAGATATTCACAAACAACATATCTGATAAAAGGTTGGTATCCAAAAATCTATAAAGAACTTATCAAACTCAACACCCAAAAAACAAATAATCCATCTAAAAATGGGCAAAAGACATGAATGGACACTTTTCCAAAGAAGACATCCAGGTGGCTAACAGACACATGAAAAGATACTCAACATCACTAATTGTCAGGGAAATAGAAATCAAAATTATGAGATACCACCTCACATTAACAACACAAGAAACAACAGGTGTTGGCAAGGATGCAGGGAAAGGGGAACCCTCTTGCCCTGTTGGTGGAAATGCAAACTGGTACAGCCACTCTGGAGAACAGTAGAGAGGGTCCTCAGAAAGTTAAAAATAGAACTATTCTATGATCCTGAAATTGCACTTCTAGGTATTTGCCAAAAGGATACCAAAAAAAAAGAGAAAAAAAAACCTGATTCCAAAGGTTATATGCACCCCAATGTTTATAGTAGCACTATCAACAATAGCCAAACTATGGAAAGAGCCCAAATGTCCATCCATGATGAACGGATAAAGAAGATGTGGTATGTGTGCTATAAATTTGAATACAGAATCTGGAAATTTGAATGAAAAAAAAAATCTTAGAAGAGATCACAGGCAGTAATTTCTTTGACATCAACCCTAACAACTAGATATGGTTCATGAAGCAAGAGAAACAAAAGCAACATTTCTGCAAAGTGAACAAAACAATCAATAAAGCTAAAAGGCAACCTACAGAATGGAAAAAGATCTTTGAAAATGACATATTTCATAAAGAGTTGGTTTCCAAAATACATAAAGAACACATAAAACTCAACCCCTAAAGCTGAAAAATCCAAATAAAAAATGTGAAGACATGGTTAGACATTTTTCTAAAAAAGTCATACAGATAGCCAACAGACACATGAAAGGATGCTAATCATCACTGATTATCAGGGAAATGCAAATCAAAACTATAGTAAGATATCATCTCACACCTGTTGGAATAGCTAAAATTAACAACACAAGAAACAAGTGTTGGCAAGGAAGTTGAGAGAAAAGAACTCTCTTGCACTGTTGATGGGAATCCAAATGGATGCATCCACTGTGGAAAACAGGATGGAGATTCCTCAAAAATTTAAAATTATAACTGCCCTATGATCCAGTAATCACACTACTGGATATTTACCCCTATAATAGAAAAACACGAATTTGAAGGAATACATGCACCTCCACTTTTATAGCACCAATATTTGTAATACTCAAATTATGTAAGCAGCCCAAGTGTTTATCAAAGATGAATGGATTTTTTTATTGTGTTATGTTAGTCACCATAAAATACATCATTAGTTCTTGATTCAGTGTTCCAAGATTCATTGTTTATGTACAACACCCAGTGCTCCATGCAGTACATGCCTTCTTAATACCCATCACCAGGCTCACAAAAAAAAAAGGAAAAAAAAAGATCAATGGATAAAAGGGTGTGGTATTTATACAATGGAATGTTATTCAACCATAAAAATTGATGAGATCTTGACCTTTGCCTCAACATAGATGAAGCTAGTGTGCATAACGCTAAGCGAAATAAGTCAGTCAGAGAAAGACAAATACCTTATGATGTCACTCACATGTAGAATTTTTTTTTGAGGATAATTTTTTAAATTTTTTTAATATAATGTATTGTTAGCCCCAGGGGTATAGGTCTGTGAATCACCAGGTTTACACACTTCACAGCACTCACCATAGCACATACCCTCCCCAATGTCCATAAATCCACCACCCTCTCCCTACTCCCCTACCCCCGGCCACCATCAGTTTGTTTTGTGACAGACATTAAGAGTCTTTTATGGTTTGTCTTCCTCCCGATCCCATCTTTCTTCATTTATTCTTTTCCTACCCCCCAAAGCCTCCATGTTGTATCTCCACTTCCTCATATCAGGGAGATCATATGATAGTTGTCTTTCTCTGACTGATTTCACTTAGCATAATGCTCTCTAGCTGCATGTCATTACAAATGGCAAGATTTCATTCTTTTTTATGACTGAGTAATATTTCATTACATATATATGTGTATGTATATGTGATATATATATATCACATCTTATCTTTCCATATATATATATATACGTATATATATTTCATTTATATATCTATATATCACATCTTCTTTATCCGTTCATCAGTCGATGGACACCTGGGCTGTTTCTATAATTTGGCAATTGTAGATAATACTGCTATAAATGTTGGGGTGCATGTATCCCTTCGAATTAGTATTTTTGTATTGTTTGGGTAAGTACCTAGTAGTGCAATTGCTGTATCATAAGATAGTTCTATTACTAAAGTTTTGAGGAACCTCCATATTGTTTTCTACAGTGGCTACACCAGTTTACATTCCCAGCAACAGTGCGAGAGTTATATTTTCTCCATATCCTTGCCAGCACATTTTGTTCTTATGTTGTTGATGTTAGCCATTCTGACAGGTGTAAGGTGAATCTCATTATAGTCTTGATTTGTATTTCCCTGATGATCATGATGTTGAGCATCTTCTCATATGTCTATTTGGCCATTTCAATGTCTTTGGGAAAATATCTATTCATGTCTTCTGCTCATTTTTAATTAGATTATTATTTTTACAGATGTTGAGTTTTATGAGTTCTTTATATATTTTGGATAGCAATGTTTTATCAGGGAAGTTATTTGCAAATATCTTGTTACATTCCATAGGTTGCCTTTAATTTTCTTGACTGTTCCTTTGCTATACAGAAGCTTTGTATTTTGATGTAGTCCCAATAGTTTATTTTTGCTCTTCTTTCCCTTGCCTCGGGAGACATAGCTACAAAGAAGTTGCTATTCCCAATGTCACAGAGGTTACTGATTGTGTTATCCTCTAGGATTTTTGTGGTTTCAGGTCTCACATTTAGGTCTTTCATTTATTTTGAATTTATTTTTGTGTATGGTGCAAGAAAGTGGTCCAGTTTCATTCTCTTGCACATTGACATACATTTTTCACAACACCATTTGTTGAAGAGACTGTTCTTTCCTGCTTTGCTGAAGAGTAATTAATCTTAGAGTTGTGCATTCACTTCTAGGATTTCTATTCTGTTCCACTGATTTATGTGTCTGCTTTTGTGCCAGCAAAATACTGTTTTGATCACTACAGCTTTGTAATAAAACTTGAAGCCTGGAATTGTGATACCCCAAGCTTTGCTTTTCGTCTTTAAGTTTGCTTTGGCTATTTGGGGTCTTTTGTTGTTCCAAACAAGTTTTAGAATTGTTTGTTCTAGTTCTGCGAAACAAAAATCCCTATCTGTGATAGGGATTGCATTAAATGTGTAGATTGCTTCAGGTAGACATTTTAACAATATTTGTGCTTGATCATGATCATGAAATGTCTTTTCATTTCTTTGTGTCCTCTTCACACATTACTTTCATCAGTGTTTTATAGTTTTTTTTTAGGATACGGGTCCTTCATTTCACTTAGTTAGGTTTATTCCTAGGTATCTTATAGTTTTGGGTGCAATTGTAAGTGGGATTGATTCCTTGATTTCTATTTCTGCTATTTCATTATTGGTGGATAGAAATGCAATAGATTTCTGTACACTGATTTTGTTTCCTGTGAATTTACTGATGTCATTTTTCAGTTCTAGCAATTTTGTTAAAGATTTATTTATTTATTTATTTGACAGACAGAGATCGCACGCAGGCAGGCAGGCAGAGAGAGAGGGGGAAGCAGGCTCCCCACTGAGCAGAGAGCCCGATGCGGGGCTCTATCCCAGGACCCTGAGATCATGACCTGAGCCAAAGGCAGAGGCCTTAACCCATTGAGCCACCCAGATGCCCCAGTTCTAGCAATTTTTGTGTTGAGTCTGTTGGGTTTTCTGTATACAGTTTCATGTCATGTGCAAATAGTGAAAGTTTGGCCTCTTCTTTGCTGATTTGGATGTCTTTTATTTCTTTTTGTTGTCTGATCACTGTGGCTAGGACTTCCAGTGCTATGCTAAATAACAGTGGTCAGAGTGGACATCCTTGTTTTGTCCCTGACCATAGAGGGAAAGCCCTCAGTTTTTCCTCACTGAGGATGATATTAGTTGTGGGTTTTTCATATATGGCCTTTATTTTGTTGAGGTATGTCCTTCTAAACCCTTGTTGAGGGTTTTTATCATGAATGGATACTTTGTCAAAAGCCTTTTTTGAAATTATTAAAATGATTATATGGCTCTTACCCTTTATTAATGTGGTGTATTACATTGATTGATTTGCAAATATTGAAACACTTTTGCAACTCAGGAATAAATCCCACTTGATAGTGGTGAATGATTTTTTTAATGCATTGTTCGATTAGGTTTGCTATTATTTTTGAGAAGTGTTGCATCCATGTTCATGAGAGCTTTTGGCCTGTAGTTCTCTTTTTTAGTGTAGTCTTTATGAGGTCTTCATATCTGGGTAATGCTGATCTCATAGAATGAACTTGGACATTTTTCTTCCGTTTACATATTTTTTAGAACTGTTTGAGAAGAATAGGTGTTCACTGATTGGTAAGATTTGCCTGTGAAGACAGCTGGTCCTGGACTTAGTTTGTTTGGGGTTTTTTCATTACTCATTCAGTTTCTTTGCTGGTTATCAGTCTGTTAAAGTTTTGTGCTTCTTCCTTTTTCAGTTTCGGTATTTTATATGTTTTTAGGAACTTATCCATTTCTTCCAGGTTGTTCCATTTATTTGGCATATAGTTTTTCATAATATTTTCTCATAATTGTTTATATTTCTGTGGTGTTTATTGTTTTTTTTTCTTTTCACTGCTTGGTTGTTTTCTCTATCTTTCAGCTTGCTGATCCATTCTTTGCTTCTTCTAATATATTATTCATTATATCTAGTGTGTTTTTAATTTCAATTATTAACTTCTTCATCACTGATTTTTTTTAGATTTATTTTAGAGAAAGAGAGAACAACCTGGAGGGATAGAGGGACAGGTAGAGAGAATCCCAAGCAGACTCTGCACCAAGTGTGGATCCTGACACAGGGCTTGATCTCATGATCCTGAGATCACGACCTGAGCCAAAACTAAGTCAGATGCTTAACTGACTGTGCCACCCAGGTGCCCTGATTGGCTCTTTTTTTGTATTTTCTCTTTGTTGAATGTCTCACTGAGATCCTCCATGCTTTTCTCAAGTCTAGTAAGTTTCTTTATAACCATTACTATGAACTATTTATCAAGCATATTGCTTATCTGTTTCATTTATCTGTTTTACTGTGATTTTATCCTGTTCGTTCATTTGAGATATATTCTGTCTCCTCATTTTGTCTTACTATCTGTATTTTTTTCTATGTATTAGGAAAGTCAGCTACATTGACTTGCAAGGAGTGGTTTTATTAAGAAGAGATCCTGTGGTACCTTGTAGTGTAATGCCCCCTGTTCACCAGAACCTGTTGCTTCAGAGATGTGTCCTATGTGGGTTTTATGTACCCTACTATTGTAGCTGAGCCTCATTTACTTGTAGTCCAGTTGGCAGCAATGGCCCACTTTGCCTGTTATTAGCTGGGTTTAGTCCCTGTATTGTTAAGGGACCGGTCTGGGGCTGCTATGGTCTTATATTTGGGTGGTTTTGGCAGCCAGACTAGATGCTTATTTTCAGCCCATTTGCTAGGCTGCAGTCACACAACTACATGGTGATCTCCCTGAAAGTTCCTCTGAGAGGCATTTGTTAGTGGGTGGGATATGCAGTGAAACCAGATGTCTGCTCTCAGTCCATCTGTTGGGGCTGTATTAGCACTGACCTGCAGGGAATTTTCCCTGCCTTGTACCCTGAGAGACTTTTGTTTGTGACCAGGGCTGGCAGTCAGACAAGATGCTTGCCAGGGCTGCAGAAACACTGATAGTTTCTGATAGTGCCCAGAGAGGGCACTCTTTCTGCACTGCTAGGTATAAGGTTCAGCTGCTGGGGCTGTGACTGTACTGGTGTGTGTGGGTTTCTTACCCTTTCCCCAGGGTAGGAGTCACATTGGAGTAGTGCTTGTTCCAGCTAGGGCTTCTTGCAGGGTGAGATGTGTCAGGAACTACTTTGGGGGAATTCCTGCCATGTGGGGCAGATTGAATGGGGTGGATCCACAGAAGAATTTGAGGGTGGGTGCACAGTGTTAGCAAAGTAAGTGAAGAGTGCTCATGCTGGTTTGCACAGGTGCCTGACTATCTAGGCTGTGGGGAGAGAGAATTGGCACCCACCAGTTCTTTTGTGCTTGGAGAAATCTCATGAGGTTTTCTGCCACTCCAGCACACTTTCTGTAATTAGTAAATAAATTCCTTATACATATACTTCAGGTACTTTTAAATTGCTACATCTATGCTGTCTTGGTGGGGCTTTTGTTATGCTATATCTTTAAGAGCAGGGATTCAGTTTCTATAGCCCTCCAGCTCTTCCAGAGCGGAGCCTGCTGATTTTTAATGGACCCAGTATTAAGGCTGGCTTATCATAAAAACTCAGGAAGTTAAGCCCCACTAGTTTTCAGATCAAATATTATGGGTACTTGTCTTCCCAGTGCAGGGCTCCTGTGTCTGGGGTACCTGGTGTGGGGTCTGCTCGTATCCTTTCTCTGTGCTTCTTCATGGTTAGTCTCATTTGTGGTTAATCCTACTGGGTGTTTTGTTCCCACGTGAGTATCTACCCTTCTTACCTTTGAAATGTGTCCTTCTCTCTATGATTAACCATGGAATGTCTGTTCTAAACATCCTCAGGTAATCTTCTGGGTTGGATACACTGATGTAGCTTTTATCCAGGTGTGTCTATGGGAGGAGGCGAGCTTAGAAACTTTTTACTCTGCCATCTTCACAGAAGTCACAGTTTCTATTTGTTTTGTGGGCCATCTAGGCCATTCTTCAGGTGGGAAAATTTCCCCATGATAAACCACTAAGTCTATTTATTTCTCACAGTTCTGGAGGCTGAAAGTCCAAGAGGAAGGTACCAGCGAGTGAGGTTTGATTCTGATGCCCCTTCTTTTGGCCTTGAACATCCTTTATTTTATTTTTATTTTTAAAGATTTATTTATTTATTTGGGAGAGAGAGAGAGAGGAAGGGCAGAGGGAGAGAATCTTCCAGACTTCCCACTGAATGTAGAGCCCAATGGAAGACTCCATCTCATGACCTATGAAATCATGACCTGAGTTAAAACCAAGAGTCAGACATTTAACCAACTAAACTACCCAGGCGCCCATGGCCTTGAGCATAATTTGATATGATTTTTTGCCATCTACATATCGTCTGGTGAAATGCTTGTTCATATTTTTTGCAAATCTTTGAATTAGATTTTCTTTTACTGTTCAGTTTTAGATGTTTATAACTCCTGACACACCAGATACATAATTTTCAAATATGTTCACCTAGTATATGGCATTTTTATTAACATATAATGTATTATTTGTTCCAGGGGTACAGGTCTGTTATTCATCAGTCTTACACAATTCACAGCACTCACCATAACACATACCATCCCCAATGCCATCACCCAGCCACCCCATCCCTCCCACCTCCCTCCCCTCCAGCAACCCTCAGTTTGTTTCCTGTGATTAAGAGTCTTTTATGGTTTGTCTTCCTCTCTGGTTTCATCTTCTTTCATTATTTCCCTCTCTTCCCCTATGATCCTCTGTCTTGTTTCCCAAATTCCTCATATCAGTGAGATCATATTCTCTGATTGACTTATTTCTCTTAGCATACTATCCTCTAGTTCCATCCACATTATTGCAAATAACAAGATTTGGGGGGTTTTGATGGCTGTGTAGCATTCCATTGTATATATATACCACTTCATCTTTATTCGTTCATCTGTTGATGGATATCTATGCTCTTTCTATAGTTTGGCTATTGTGGACATTGCTGCTATAAACATTTGGGTACACGTGCCCCTTCAGATCACTACATTTGTGTCTTTAGGGTAAATACCCAGTAGTGCAATTACTGGGTCATGGGGTAGCTCTATTTTCAACTTTTGAAGGAACCTCCATACTGTTTTCCAGAGTGGCTGCACCAGCTTGCATTCCCACCAACAATGTAGGAGTGTTCCCCTTTCTCCACATCCTCACCAACACCTATCAATTCCTGACTGGTTAAGTTTAGCTATTCTAACTGGTGTTAGGTGGTATCTCACTGTGGTTTTGATTTGTACTTCTCCAATGCCAAGTGATATTGAACACTCTTTCAATGTCTTTTGGCCATTTGGATTTCTTCTTTGCAGAAATGTCTGTTCATGTCTTCCACCTATTTCTTGGTTGGATTATTTGTTCTTTTGGTGTTGAGTTTGGTAAGTTCTTTATAGATTTCGGATACTAGCCCTTTATCTGATATGTCATTTGAAATATCTTCTCCCATTTTGTTGGTTGTCTTTTGGTTTTGTTGACTGTTCCATTTGCTGTGCAAAAGCTTTTTATCTTGATGAAGTCCCAATAGTCCATTTTTTGCCCTTGCCTTTGGTGATGTTTCTAGGAAGAAGTTGCTGTGGCTGATGTTGAAGAGGCTGCTGCCTGGTTCTCCACAAGAATTTTGATGGATTCCTGTCTCACACTGAGGTCTTTCATCCATTTTGAGTCTATTTTTGTGTGTGGTGTAAGGGAATGGTCCAGTTTCATTCCTCTGCATGTGGCTGTCCAATTTTCCCAACACCATTTGTTGAAGAGACTGTCTTTTTTCCATTGATGATTCTTTCCTGCTTTGTCGAAGATTAGTTAACCATAGAGTTGAGGGTCTATTTCTGGGCTCTCTATTCTGTTCCATTGATCTATGTGTCCAGTTTTGTGCCAGTACCATACTGTCTTGATGATGACAGCTTTGTAATAGAGCTTGAAGTCTGTAATTGTGATGCCGCCAGCTTTGGTTTTCTTTTTCAACATTCCTCTGGCTATGCGGGGTCTTTTCTCGTTCCATATAAATTTTAGGATTATTGTTCTATTTCTTTGAAAAACTTGATGGCGTTTTAAAAGGGATTGCATTAAATGTGTAGATTGCTCCAGGTAGCACAGACTTTTTCACAATATTTTTTCTTCCAGTCTATGAGCATAGAACTTTTTTTTTCCATTTCTTTGTGTCTTCCTCGATTACTTTCATGATTATTCTACAGTTTTATGAGTACAGATTCTTTGCCTCTTTGGTTAGGTTTATTCCTAGGTATCTTATGGTTTTGGGTGCAGTTGTAAATGGGATTGACTCCTTAACTTCTCTTTCTTCTGTCTTGTTAGTGTACAGAAATGCAACTGATTTCTGTGCAGTGATTTTATAACCTGACACTTTACTGAATTACTGCATGAGTTCTAGCAGTTTTATAGTGGAGTCTTTTGGGTTTTCCACATAAAGTATCATACCATCTGCATAGTGAGAGTTTGACTTCTTCATTGCTGATTTAGATGCTTTTTTTTTCTTTTTGTTGACTGATTGCTGAGGCTAGGACTTCTAGTACTATGTTGAATAACAGTGGTGATACTGGACAGCCCTGCTGTGTTCCTAACCTTAGGGAAAAGCTCTCAGTTTTTCCCCATTGAGAATGATATTCGTTGTGTGCTTTTCATAAATGGATTTGACAATACTGAGGTGTGTAGCTTCTATACCTACACTTTGAAGAGTTTTGATCAAGAAAGGATGCTGTACTTTGTCAAATGGTCTTCCAGCATCTTTTGAGAGTATCATATGGTTCTTGTTCTTTCCTTTATTAATGTATTGTATCACATTGATTGATTTGCAGATGTTGAACCAAACTTGCAGGCCAGGAATAAATCCCACTTGGTCGTGGTGAATAATCCTTTTAATGTACTGTTGGATCCTTTTGGCTACTATTTTGGTGAGAATTTTTGCATCCATGTTCATCAGGGATATTGGTCTGTAATTCTCCTTTTTGATGGGGTCTTTGTCTGGTTTGGGGATCAGGTAATCCTGCCCTCATAAAATGAGTTTGGAAGTTTTCTTTCCATTTCTAATTTTTGGAACAGTTTCAGGAGAACAGGTACTAATTCTTCCTTAAATGTTTGGTGGAATTCCCCGGGAAAGCCATATGACCCTGGGCTCTTGTTTGATGGGTGATTTTTGATGACTGCTTCAATCACCTTACTCATTATCAGTTGTTCCAATTTTCTATTCCTTCCTGGTTCAGTTTTGGTAGTTTATACATCTCTAGAAATGCATCCATTTCTTCAAGATTGTCCAATTTACTGGTGTATAGTTGCTCATAATATGTTCTTAAAATTGTTTGTATTTATTTGGTGGTGGTTGTGATCTCTCCTTTTTCATTCATGATTTTGCTAATTTGGGTCCTTTCTCTTTTCTTTTTGTTAAATCTGGCCAGGGGTTTTTGTTTTTTTGTTTTTTGTTTTTTGCTTTGTTTTGTTTTGTTTTTTAATTTTTATTTTTTTATTTCTTTTCAGCATAACAATATTCATTGTTTTTACACCACACCCAGTGCTCCATGCAATCTGTGCCCTCCCTAATACCTACCACCTTGTTCCCCCAACCTCCCACCCTTGCCACTTCAAGACCTTCAGATTGTTTTTCAGAGTCCATAGTCTCTCATGGTTCACCTCCCCTTCCAATTTCCCTCAACTCCCTTCTCCTCTCCATCTCCCCATGTCCTCCATGTTAATTCTTATGCTCCACAAATAAGTGAAACCATATGATAATTGACTCTCTCTGATTGACTTATTTCACTCAGCATAATCTCTTCCAGTCCTGTCCATGTTGCTACAAGAGTTGGGTATTCATCCTTTCTGATGGAGACATAATACTCCATAGCGTATATGGACCACATCTTCCTTATCCATTCATCTGTTGAAGGACATCTTGGTTCTTTCCACAGTTTGGCGACCATGGCTATTGTTGCTATAAACATTGGGGTACAGATGGCCCTTCTTTTCACATCTGTATCTTTGGGGTAAATACCCAGTAGTGCAATTGCAGGGTCATAGGGAAGCTCTATTTTTAATTTCTTGAGGAATCTCCACACTGTTCACCAAAGTGGCTGCACCAACTTGCATTCCCACCAACAGTGTAAGATGGTTCCCCTTTCTCCACATCCTCTCCAACACATGTTGTTTCCTGTCTTGCTAATTTTGGCCATTCTAACTGGTGTAAGGTGGTATCTCAAGGTGGTTTTAATTTGAATCTCCCTGATGGCTAGTGATGATGAACATTTTTTCATGTGTCTGATAGCCATTTGTATGTCTTCATTTGGGAAAACTGGACAGCTATATGTAGAAGAATGAAACTCAACCATTCTCTTACACCGTACACAAAGATAAACTCGAAATGGATAAAAGACCTCAATATGAGGCAGGAATTCATCGGAATCCTAGAGGAGAAAATAGGCAGTAACCTCTTTGATATCAGCCACAGCAATTTCTTTCAAGATATGTCTCCAAAGGCAAAGGAAACAAAAGCAAAATTGAGCTTTTGGGACTTCATCAAAATCAAAAGCTTCTGCTCAGCAAGGAAACAGTCAAGAAAACAAAGAGGCAACCCACAGAATGGGAGAGGATATTTACAAATGACAGTACAGACAAAAGGTTGATATCCAGGATCTATAAAGAACTCCTCAAACTCAACACACACAAAACAGATAATCATATCAAAAAATGGGCAGAAAACATGAACAGACACTTCTCCAATGGCCAGGGGATTATCAATCTTATTCTTTCAAAAAACCAGCTTCTAGTTTTGTTGATCTCTTCCACTCTTCTTTTGGTTTCTATTTCATTGATTTATGCTATGATCTGTATTATTTTTCTTCTGCTGCTGGGTTTATGCATTATTTGCTGTTCTTTCTCTAGCCTCTTTAGGTGTAGGGTTAGGTTTTGTATTTGAAACCTTTCTTGCTTCTTGAGAAAGACTTGTATTGCTATATACATTCCTCTCAGGACCGCCTTTGCTGCATCCCAAAGATTTAGAACAGTTGTGTTTTCATTTTTATTTGTTTCCATGAATTTTTAAAATTCTTCTTTAATTTCCTGGTTGACCCATTCATTCTTTAGCAGTATACTCTTTAACCTCCATGCATTTGAGTTCTTTCCATCTTTTCTCTTATGATTGAGTTCTAGTTTCTAAACATTGTGGTCTGAAAACATGCAGGGAATGATCCCAATCTTTTGGTACTGGTTGAAACCTGATTTGTGACACAGGATGTGATCTATTCTGGAGAACATTCCATGTGCACTAGAGAAGGTGTATTCTGTTACTTTGGGATGGAATATTCTGAATATATCTGTGATGTCCATCTCTCCAGTATGTCATTAAAAGCCTTTATTTCCTTGTTGATCTTTTGCTTAGATTATCTGTCCATGGGGCGTCTGGGTGGCTCAGTGGGTTAAAACCTCTGCCTTCAGTTCAGGTCATGATCCCAGGATTCTGGGATCAAGCCCTGCATTGCGCTCTCTGCTCAGTGAGGAGCCTGCTTCCCCCTCTGTCTGCCTGCCTCTCTGTCTACTTGTGATCTCTGTCAAATAAATAAATAAAATCTTAAAAAAAAAAAGATTATCTGTCCATTTCAGTGAGTGGGATGTTAAAGTTCTCTACTATTATTGTAGTATTGTTGATGTGTTTCTTTGATTTTGTTATTAATTGGTTTATATAATTGGCTGCTCCCATGTTACAGGAATAGATATTTAAAATTGTTAGATCTTCTTGTTGGACAGACCCTTTGAGTATGATACAGTGTCCTTTCTCATCTCTTATTATAGTCTTTAGCTTAAAATCTAATTTGTCTGATATAAGGATTGCCACCTCAGCTTTCTTTTGATGTCCATTAGCATGGTAAATTATTTTCCACCTCCCATTTAAATCTAGAGTTGTCTTTGGGTCTAAAATGAGTTTCTTGTGGAGAGCATATTGGTGGGTCTTGTTTTTTGTTTTGTTTTGTTTTGTTTTTTGTTTTTTATCCATTCTGATACCCTGTGTCTTTTGATTGGGGCATTTAGCCCATTTACATTCAGGGCAAATATTGAAAGATATGAATTTAGTGCCATTGTATTGCCTGTAAGGTGACTGTTACTGTATATTGCCTCTGTTTCTTTCTGGTGTGTTACTTTTAGGCTCTCTCTTTGGTTAGAAGACCCCTTTCAATATTTCCTGGAGGGCTAGTTTGGTGTTTGCAATTTTTTTTAAATTTTTGTTTGTCCTAGAAGCTTTTTATCTCTCCTTCTATTTTCAATGACAGCCTAGCTGGATATAGTATTCTCGGCCGCATATTTTTCTCATTTAGTGCTCTGAATATATCATGCCAATTCTTTCTGTCCTGTCAGGTCTCTGTGAATAAGTCTGCTGCCAATCTAATATTTCTACCATTGTGGGTTACAGACTTCTTGTCCTGAGTTGCTTTCAGGGTTTTTCTCTTTGTCTCTGAGACGTGTAAGTTTTACTATTACTATTAGATGATGGGTTGTTTACCTATTTTTATTGTGTTTCCTGGATTTTGATGCTTGTTTCCTTCCCCAAATTAGTAAAGTTCTCTGCTATAATTTTCTCCAATATACCTTCTGCCTCTCTCTCTTTCTTTTTCTTCTGGGATCCCAATTATTCTAATCGTGTTTCATCTTATGGTATCACTTTATATCTCAAATTCTCCCCACGTGGTCCAGTAGTTGTTTATCTCTCTTTTTCTCACTTTCTTTATTCTCCATTATTTGGTCTTCTATATCACTAATTCTCTCTTCTGCCTCATTTATCCTAGCAGTAAGAGCCTCCATTTTTTTTTAACTGAACCTCATTAATAGCTCACAAATTTCATCCCCTCTCACTTTCCAAGCCAATTTCCATGGGTTCTTGTCTTCCCCATGTGGGATCCCCTGTGTGCTAATCTGTCTCTCACCCTCTTCTGCAACTGCAGCTCCTTCCCCACCATGGTGACCATGATCTGTTTCTCTCTGCTTCTCTCACACTTCTAACCTTCTTCAATGTGAGTTTTTCTGTACCTTTAGTTGTGGAATTTGTTCTGCTAGTCTTCAGCTTGGTTTTGGGGTTATTTAGGATGATTGATAGTTACCTAGCTGTATTTGTGGAACAAAGGAAGCTTAGAGTTTTCTTACTCTACCACCATCTTCCCAGACTTGTTTCTTTTTTATCTTTTTTTTTTTTTTGCTTTTCCTCATCTTATTTGAGCATTTTTCATGATCCCATTTTATTGGTGTGTTTACTTATTGTTTATGTATATATTTGTGCTTTTCTTTTTGGGGTTTTTCTTTACTTTTTAGTGGTTCTCCTAGGTTTTATGATATATGTTTTAAAATAATTTGGGTTCACCTTCAAATAACACTGTATTACTTTACATGCAGAACAAGTATCTTATAACAGAATATTCCCAGATTCTTCCTCCCTTTCCTTGTGTCATTTTTGTATTTATTTCATTTTGATATATACTATGAACACCCACTACATTATTACTATTACTGATTTGGACAGTAATCTTTTAGAACAATTAAGAATATGCAAAATAAAAGGTATATTTTGCCTTAATTTATTCCTTTTCCAATGTTCTTCTTTAATGATGTACATCCAATTTCATGACCTATATCAGATCTTTTCTGCCTAAATATTATTCTTTAATATTTCTTATATGACAGGTCTGCCTGTGATGAATTTCCTGGTTTTGTTTGTCTGAAATAAAAGTATTTATTTTGCCTTTATTTTTAAAGGACATTTTTCCTGAATTTAGAATTCTGCATTGACAGGGTTTGTGGGGCTTATTTTCTTATTGCTGCTGTTGTCATTTACTTTCAATACTTGAATTTTTTTTTAATTTCACTATCTTTTTTGCTTATGTGGCTTCTAACAAGAGGTCCAGTTTAATTCTCCTCCTTGCTCTTCCGTAAGTAAGGTGTTCCTACCATGCCTTTTTCCTGGCCTCCTTCAGTATTTTATTTTTGCCTGATTTTCTGCAGTTTGAATTTGCTATGTCTAGGTATGGTGTGCTTCTTTTTAAAGTTTTATTTATGCTGCTTAGTATTCTCTGAGATACTGGAATCTGTGGTTTGTTGTCAATAACTCAATTTTGGAAAATTTTGGCAGTTCTTTCTTCAAATATTTCTTTTTTCCCATGATCTCCCTCTTCTCATTCCATTATTCTAATTACATATATATTACATTCTATATATATAATATATTCTAATTACATATATATGTATATATATGATATTTATGGGTTATTTATAGGTTACATATATATTACACTATTTGACACTTTCTCAAAGTTGTTGGATGTTTTGTTCTGGGTTGCTTTGTTTTGTTTTTACTATTTTTTCTGTCTGCATTTTAGGGTGTATAATTTCTACTGATCCATCTTCAAGTTCATATATTTCTCAGCTATATTAAGTTCAATTTTGAGAAACTGAAGACATTCCTCAGATCCATTACTGTGTTTTTCTCTTGCATTTACATTTGATTCTTTCTTATACTTTCCATCCCCTGAAATTACCTATCTGACCTTGCATGTGGTCTACCTTTTAAATAAAGCTTTTAACTTATCAGTCTTAGCTATTTTAAATTCCTTGCCTGATAGTCCCAATATGAGTATCATAACTGAGACTGATACTGATGATTTCTTTGTCTCCAGACAATTTTTTTCCTTGCCTTGATTGTCCCCTTTGAGCTGCTCTCTGGAGACTATTATCTTTTTCTTCCTTTGAAGGTGTAGTATTCTATTATTTTACTTATTTTAGCCTGGTAATAGGGAAAAGGGAACTAATGACATTTCACGTTAATCTGATTAAGCCTCAGTCTTAGGCAGGCTTATCCTCAGTCCTGGAGGTGTGACCTTCCCATGTGCTCCTGACTCTTCTTTAACTATAATGGTTGGCCTAGTGCATATTCCTATGCCTTCTAGGCTACAGCATTTTTTTCCCCATTTTCCTTCTCCAGGTGTAGTGAGTTTCTACCAGTGTCCTCAGTTTCTGTTGCTCTTCCTTCTTCAGAGGAAGGCTTATTTTCTTTTAGGGAGATGGAGTAGATTGGTCTCAGCAGAGTTTCAATAGTGTTGGGCATTCCACTCTGTCAGCTGCAGTTAATTTCCACCAGTGCTCTCAAACTACAGTTGCATTCCCTTTCTGCGAAGACTAAGGCTTTTGTTTCATAGAATACAAAGGGAGAATGGCCTGGACACAATTTCATCAATGGCTGCTATTCTGTTTTCCTCTCCAAACCAGAACTATAGGACATCTTTCTCAAGATTCTTCTGTAACTGGTGGAATTCCTAGAGGATGCAAAACCACCTATGTCTTCAGCACCAGGGGCTTCATATTCTCACACTAGTCCATAATGAACATTTAGCAATTTATTATAAATTTTTAGTTCAGTCTTCTTATGAGTTTATATGTTGAAAGATAAGCAAACACCTGCTCTGTTGCTCCCTGCAGATGCCTGCCTGTCTCTATAGATTGGGTTTAGCTGTTCACACTGTAATCTCAGTTTTCTGAAGATTTCAGAAGTCAGTTTGAAAATTTCCAGGTTTTTGTTATTATTCTTATAATGGTAGGTAAGTTGTTTTCCCAATTCAACATCTCTGAGCTGATACCAGAAGAGAATGGGAACCTGGGAATAAGTTTTTGAGGTTCTGTTTATCTTTCAGCATCAATACCCCAGTTTACCAATTCCCCCACAATGGTGATCATGGTGGGTTTACCAGCTCGAGGAAAGACCTATATCTCCACGAAGCTCACAAGATATCTCAACTGGATAGGAACACCAACTAAAGGTATGTCTCTGAAACCCTTTGTTCTACAGCCCATTACCTGCCACTGGCTGAAGGTTAAGGTAGCAGGCATGAGAGAGACATTCCCTCAGTATCAGGAACACCTCAAACCATTATTACCAATCTTCAGATTACTACTAGTACTACTACTACTACTACTACTACCACCACCACCACACTCTTAAAAGTTTTACAGTATCTTGAGAACATACTCTATGCCTCATGGTATTCTAGGTAATAGGTATAGGAAAACTAGTGAGATTAAATATCTGTTCTGAGGGACCTCCAGTTTTACAAGGCCTTAACATAATCCTATGAGTAATATACTATTTTTATTACCATTATTATTATTTTATCACCATTATTATTATTCTTGCCACACCAATATTACATTACCATTTATTCAAAACCTCAAGGTTTTCTTCAAGCCTTAGGGTATGTAGAATCAAGCATATTGAAACCACAGCCCAGATGTTCCCAGAGGGTCTTCACTAAAGTTGGGCACCTTCACTCACCTCATCTTTTGGAGTTCAGAAGGTGCCTCTCTTTAGGTCTGAGCTTGTTGACTTCTACTTTCCACCTGGAAGTGGTCCTGTGTTTTTCCACCTCCAGAAAGTCCTCCTTCCATGCCTGCCAAACTCCTCCTTCACTCCCTGTTTCCAGTTTTCCATTCTCTTCAGTGTGGTCTCTTTTCTGCTTCCTACCAGTTATTTAGTAATTGCTCTCTCCCATTCCCCATTTGATTTCTCTGTCCACCTCCAACCTGTATCCCCATTCTTATTTGATTGCTCTGTTCCCCCTGAGAAGACTGCTTCTCTGGGCTCCCATACCAAACCTCCCAACAGCCCTCTCTATGCCAACACTAATTATAGAGTGTGTTGTTACAGTGTGTGTCTGGGTCTCTCACCAGGAACTGTTCTGGGGGCAGGGGATCAGGTCATATTCCTTTCCCTCTCTGAAGTGTGACCAGATTAAGACATTCAGACACTCTAGGGGCGCCTGGGTGGCTCAGTGGGTTAAAGCCTCTGCCTTCAGCTCAGGTCATGATCCCAGGGTCCTGGGATCCAGCCCCGCATCAGGCTCTCTGTTCATAGCAGGGAGCCCGCTTCCCCCTCTCTCTCTGCCTGCCTCTCTGCCTACTTGTGATCTCCCTCTCTGTGTCAAATAAATAAATAAAATCTTAAAAAAAAGACATTCAGACACTCTAAACAGTAAGAGATAGGGTTTCCCCACATCATATACAATTCAGAATAAAAACAGTAATGGTAAGAAGGTCTACCAGTGTTTATATTTATCTCAAATGACTATATTGATGCTTCCAGTGAATATCAACTTATCTGAAAATTTTTATTGGGGCCATGTTCCCCCTTGCCTGGTACACTAAGCAAGTACTTAGAACCCCCCCTTGTGAAATGGAGCACTGCTCCCCAGTGCAGCAAACAGTTCTGCTTGGGCATTTATTTATTCAATCATTAATTATTCAATGAGCACATATCTGTGACAAAGCCCTTGTTGGATACTGAGCAAAGACAAGTAGAATAGGATGTCTATCCTCAAAGGACTAACATCTATTTTTTTAAGTTCTATAATGCCCATGAAAAAGAAACTAGTATTATCATCATTCCACATTTGATTACATTAATGCCCAAGAGGTGAAGGACCTCTAAAGGCACATGGCCACCCAGTGACAGAACCAGGAAATGAGCCCACGTCTGGTTATTTCCAAAGCCTGACACTCACTGTGCCAGGTCTGCTACTTGGTTCTACTGATGGGAAGAAAAACTAATCCCACATTGGCCCTATACTCACCTTTTCTCCGTTATTTTTCTTGCCTTTCTCTTGCTCATCCCAGCACCCTATGTATCTGCACGCTTCCCTCCCTTTCTTCAACTCTCTTCCCTTTCTCATATTTCTTCTTTTCCTTCTCAAATTCACTGGTGAAGTGTTCCCTAATGGTTTTTTATGTGCCAAAATCCATGCTAGACATTGAAGATGTAAAAATTAATGAGATTCACACCTTGTCCTTGAAGAGTTTTCTATCTGGCTGGGATGCATACTAACACCTCATGGTCACTTAAGGAATCCTAGAGCAGGGCACTGAGGGGGCTCACAGAGGAAATCACCAACTGGAAGGCAGAGAAACTTCTAGATAGAATATATTTGAGTTTGGTCCTGTGGGAGGAGTAGAACACTGGCAGAAGAGCAGAGAAAGAATAGTATTTGCGGAGGACTGCAGTCTCCAAGTAGCTTCTGCTGGATGTTAGGGGAACATGGGATGGTGGTGCATGGGTCTGTGCCCTAATGCACATGCGTTCCATCTGCTCCAATCCAGTCCATTTCACAGAGCACAAAGCCTCAGAGTCATGCTGCAAAGCATAAAGCTTACCATACCTACAGCTTCCAAGGGTCTTCTTGGTCTACAGGTTTAAACCCAAGTTTTTTAACCTGTTGTTCAAAGTCCTCCACAATCCGTCCCTGTCAGTGTCACAGGCTTCAGTCACAGTGAATGAATCACCATCCCCCAAATATGTTCTGCCTTCTGCCAATGTTATACCTTTGCTTATGGTGTTCCTCTACCTGAAATGTCTTTATTCCACACTCCCAACCCCCTTGGTTGCCTATAAAATGCCTGCCTTCCTAAAAAGACTGACTCAAGGGGCGCCTGGGTGGCTCAGTTGGTTAAAGCTTCTGCCTTCGGCTCAGGTCATGATCTCAGGGTCCTGGGATCAAGCCCTGCATCAGGCTGTGTGCTCAGCAGGGAGCCTGCTTCCTCCTCTCTCTCTGCCTGCCTCTCTGCCTACTTGTGATCTCTGTCTGTCAAATAAATAAAATCTTTAAAAAAAAGACTGACTCAAATACTGCTTTCTCCACAAATCATCTTAGATTACTCCAAGTGTAGTTAGTCTGTCCTTCCCCCTTATTCTTTTGAATGCCTATTGGAGAACTCAACAAACTATGTGGGAACTCTATGTTTGCTGGTTTACTGTCAGTCCTTGCTGGATTGTGAGCTCCTTGGGGCCCCATCATGCATATCTCATCTATCTTTGAGACCTCAGAACTCATATCCACTTTACAGTGTGTGTCAGAATGCACATCAGAATGTATTTATTGAATGGATTAATGAAATATTGCATTGGTCCCTTTATCCTCTTTCTCCTCCTTTCCTTAACTTCTATCAGGTTTTTCACTATTACTAATGGGAAAATATAGTCTAGAGAGGGCAATAAATTTAGATTCTTTGTCATGATACTGGAAAATGTAATAACATTGGACTAGGATTCAGGAGGTCCAGTCTAGTTCTATTACCTGCTGACTCACTGTTTGATACTTAGTGATTGATTTTACTCATTAGATCTGTTTCCTTATTTTTCCAATACAGTAGAGCACTGAAAGCATTAGAGTTTATGAAAAAAAAATAGAATAGCAGAAAATCCACTAGCTTTGGAGCCAAACAGGCCTGTTTTTTAATCCCAGCTTCCCATTTATTAACTATGAAAATTACTTCCTTTCTCTGAACTTCAGTTTCTTCATTTGTAAAATGGGATTGTAAATCCTATATTGCTAAGTTGTTGCGAGGAATAAATGAGATGGTAACCATAATTTAAAGCTTTATAAGCATATTATATAACTACAAACTATACCTCCTTCAATCTCTGAAATCTCTCCCAGCAATGACATATTTTTCCACTAGAATCTTTCCAATCCCTTCACCAGACCTCCCTGCTTTCAGTGTTTAATTTAGGCCAGTACCGACGAGAGGCAGTGAGCTACAAGAACTACGAATTTTTTCTTCCAGACAACATGGAGGCCTTACATATCAGGAAGTAAGTGTCTAATATTTTAGAGATCAGAGCTGCCCCTGGCTGAAGGAGGGCTTTGTTCAGATAACGGGGGTGTAGAGCAGAGTAATTTGGGTTAACAAGGAGGTCTTCTAGACTCTCAAATGGCGATTGGAAAAACTCTTCCCCTACCATACCCAAAACCTGTTTGTGGTCATAACCATCCCCTACTTAAGAACTTAGAAAGAAAATGTCTCCTACTCCTTACAGGAGAGAGTGGAAAATCTAAGAGTCTGAGCCTTTAAGGATGTCAATAGCTTGGCCTATTCCAGTCTCTCCAATACCATTTATTTAATCTCAAGGTCTCTCTCCTCTACAAGACACAGCACTTCCAGAACAGAACCTAGGTCTCATTTATTGATCCACACCCTTATGATAGAACCCAACAAAGAGTAACCACCAAACATATTTTTTTCCAAATGCATAAATATATTGCCACCATCATACCTGTGCTTGTACTATTACCCATTCCAGGAATGCCTTCTACTTCACAGACTATATACTCAATCTCTACCTGGGTTTAAGGACCAGTTCCACTTGTGTTCTATCCCCTCAAATGTTGTTTTTTAATATTATGACTCTGTCATTAGTCCTTTTTTCCTAGGTATGTCACTTTATGCCTCCCCCTAGGATGTGCACACAGAGCCACTTTCAACTGTGTGACCTGTCTGTGCTTGTCATGGTGCCTACAATATAAGATACCCATGTAAATGTTTCAGAGATGAATAATTTAACGTGAAATATCTGAGAGATGGTGCAAAAGATAATGGAGGAACATAAAGAGGAACTCATCTTGGGGACAGGGATTGTCTCTGTTTCTTTCTCCATCTTTTTCAGGCAGTGTGCCCTGGCAGCCCTGAAGGATGTCCATGACTATCTCAGCCATGAGGAAGGTCATGTTGCGGTAAGGAATTTTGCATTTTTTTCTTCAAGTTTCTGACAGAATGAAGGTCCCTAGTATGTACTGAGCATTTACTATGTCCTATACACTATTCTAAGAACTTTGCACATATTAATTTAATTCCACCCTCTCCCATGAGACAGGCATTGTTGTTATATTCCATTGTATAGCCCAGAAAAATGGTACAGAGAGATTGAATAATTTCCCAAGGTGGCACAGCATGACTACAACAAGACCAAAACTAGAATTCAGGTTGCATAGGTCCAAAATCTACACTCTTAACCACTGTGCTTTACCACCCCACCCCCAAAAATTCAGAAAGACTACAGTACAAACATTTTTTAGTTCAAGAGACTTACTTAAATGTCTAGTCAATTTAGTTTCATAGATGCTTGGAGTAAGATTTGTGAATTCTAAAAGGAGAAAATAGCCTCAAATTGTTCCACCTTAGGTGCTGAATGTAGAGAGTTGTTTCCTGTTCTTGTTACCTTTTCTTGAAGAGCTCCAAAGTGATAGGAAAGAGGAAGCCTCAACTAGGAGTTGAGAGGATCCATTCTAGCTCTGTTCTGTTAGCAACTCTTGGTGGCCTTGGTTAAAGCAAGTCCTTCCTCTAAGACTTGGTTATTTTACCTATAAAATTACCCTAGTAAAAACTTACAATTTTCCTCTTGTTTATACCTACAGTTTGTTACATTTCTGGATTGACAGCAAGCACTCAATGAATGCTTAAGAAATTGGCATAAATCAATTATTTCAAGTCCTTCCTATTCTTCAAAACTCAGTCAAGATCTATGTTTTACTGGAAGCCCTCCACCTAGCACAAGGATAGCCAAGGAGTAGGTGTTCTTCAAAAATCAGATTCAGAGTAAACCAATTTCATCATTGGCCTCTAGGTTTTTGATGCCACCAACACAACCAGAGAACGACGGTCACTAATTCTGCAGTTTGCTAAAGAACATGGTTACAAGGTATAGTAACATTCCCACTGTCATCTACAGCATACTTAATCTAGTAGGCAAACCAGAGGACTCTAATCTGCCAAATAAACTACAAATTCAAGTTCAACATTGTAATTTGGTGATATGGCTTTCCAGATCACAAAAGCAACAAAACAGAACAGGAAAGAGGTGCCATATTGGACAATGGAAGATAATTGCTGACAGGCTGACACTGTGGGGGTGGAAATGAGAAAGGAGGGAAGAGAACTACTACAAAAAGCATATATAAGAAGTAAAAACATAAAAAATAATCTAGGGTCATTCAGTTTTGAGTCAATATGTCTCATAAAACTCAGAATCCTGAAAAGTAACACTGTATGAAATTATGTTGTCATAGATGCCCCTAGGGATGACTCAGAGTCACTGAGAAGAGGTGAAGCTATGTTTGGCCCTACCAAATATAATTCCCTGCTGGAAATTTCTCTTCTTTTTCTCTTATAGGTCTTTTTCATTGAGTCCATCTGTAATGACCCTGGCATCATTGCAGAAAACATCAGGGTAAGGAGTACCTTACCCTTTCCTCTTTACTTTTCCTCAGGCTTGGGTAACACATAAAAGACCTCTATGAGGTTATTAAAGGTGATATTCTTTTCTGAGCTTCCTATTCCTATTCCTATTCCTAAGCTTCCTATTCCTATTCCTAACTATTCTTCCTACTTCCTGTAGGAAGTATTTCCTGACCTTCCTAGCCTACAATAACCCTATGAAATTTAAAGAAGCCATAATATAGAGTTGTTAATATGCACTGGGCACCAAACTTGACTCTTACTGATTTGTTACAACAACCTGCATATTAGGAATCATTTCATTGTTGGAGAGAGGAAACAGATTCCAAGAGAAGAGTTTTTCAAAGCTTCATACAACCAGAAAGAAGTAGAAGTGGGACTGGAACTCAGGCTTGTATCAGAAATGTAACTGCTTTTAGATTCTAAACATGTGCTCTAGAGCTGGATCATCTGCCACATTTTACTGTTCCTTGTTTCATGAAATTACTGGAACTCAGGGACAGAAGAGACCTTATAGGTTATCTCCCTGAACCTTTCATCACATACTTAAAATCTCAGCTAAGTATTTGTCTATATTTTCTTTTCATACCTCCAATGAAAAGAGACTCATTGCTTCATCAAATGCTGTCCAATCAAGCTGAAATTTGCCTCCCTGAAGTTTTAACTGATTGGTCCTATTTTTGTCTCTTAGGGCATAGAACATGTCCAACCCCTGTTATTCATCCACCTTTCCATCTATTCATTTACTGATTCAACACAAATTTAATCTATACAACTGAACTGGGCCATTCTGTGTATTCAAGACATAGAGGAGAGTGCTGCCCTTGATCTCACAGTCTAGTGAGAGATACTTGGAGATACTGACAAGTTTATAGACATAATTGTATGTCTGTGCTGAAACGAAGAAATAAAGGAGGCTCTGGGAGAACATTGTTGAATACCTAGCCTTGCATGGGAGGGATAGATGTGTACCAGGGAAGACTTCTCAATGAAAACAATAGCTGGCCTGAATCTTAAAGAATGCAAATGGAATTTGACAGGTGAAGAATTGGATATAAGGGAATAGCATATACTAATTACTGTATCTCCACGGAACTATAAGAAGTTCAAATTGGCTAGAGCAAAGTGTGTGGAGGAATAGAAGTGCAATGGGAGATGAGAGCAGAAATTATTTTGGACTCAATTATTATTATATAATATTGGGTAATAATATATATTATATTATATATTATATATATTATATATAGCTCCCAGCACAAATCAAGGGGTATATATATATATTATATAATATTGGGTAATAATATATAAAAATGGGTCACCTGATAAAATAGTTCACACTGTGCCCTAAAGGATATAAGAAAATGGTGAAGAGTTTTAAGCACGGGAATGCCATGGTCAGATGGGCATGTTAAAAAATATCTTTCTGGCTGCTAGTATGAGGAATACATCAGAAGTAACAAGACTGTAGACAAGAGTAACTAGTCACAAAGCTAGAGTAAGTGTCCAGGCAAGAGAGAATGGAAATCAATAGGAGGGATATTTAGAAGATAGAATGGAGAGGATCTTGTGCCTGCTGAGAGGTGAGGGATGAAGATGCATCTAGGATGACTCCCCTATTTTTTCTAGGCTCAGGTAACTGAATGGATGATAGCACCATTCACTGAGATAACAAATGTGGATGGAGAAGATAAGCATGGGGGATTAAGAGACATTAACCTTTCAGAAATTTAAAACCAACATGCCATATTCTCTCATTAAACACTCAATACATGTATGCCATTATGACCCCTGGCCAAAATCTCCTGTTCCTCTTCTTTGGCCATTTCTCACATCACAATTTCTGATCCTCTTTTATTACTTTTTAAGTTTTTTTATTTAAATTCAATTAATTAACATACAGTGTAGTATTAGTTTCAGAAGTAGAGTTAGTGATTCATCAGTTGCATATAATAACCATTGCTCATTACACCAAATGCCCTTCTTAATGCCTATCACCCAGTTACCCCATCCCCCCATCCACCTCCCCTTCAGCAAACCTCAGTTTGTTTCCAATAGTTAAGAGTCTCTTAAGGTTTGTCTCCCTCTCTGATTTTATTTTTCCCTCCCTTCCCCTATGATCCTCTGCTTTGTTTCTTAAATTCCATATATGAGTGAAATCAGGGCACCTGGGTGGTTCAGTCTTTTAAGCATCTACCTTCAGCTCAGGTCATGATTCCAGAGTCCTGGGATTGAGTCCTGCATTGGGCTCCCTGCTCAACAGGGAGTCTGCTTCTCCCTCTTCTTCTGCCCATTCCCCCTGCTCATGTTCTCTCTCTCTCAAATAAATAAATAAAATATTATTTAAAGAAATCATACAATAATTGTCTTTATCTGATTGACATTTCTTATTCTTATTCCTTATGACTCAGCATAATACCCTCTAGTTCCATTCATGTTGTTGCAAATGGTAAGATTTCATCTTTTTAATGGCTGAGTAATATAGATATAGATATATACCACATCTTCTTTTTAAATTTAAATTCAATTAGCCAACCCACATCTTCTTTTAAATGTTCTTCTTAAACACCATGTTCTCTAGAACTGAGTACAATATAAAAGACCTTGTTTAATCACATAGAAATAAAGCATAAGGAGTCACACATTCTAAATTCTCTTAAATCGACTGATTTGTAACTTGGCAAGACCTTTTGTCTAAGTCTCAATTTCCTCATCTTTATGATGAGGGATGTTGTACTCAGTGATCTCTAAGGGCATTTCCAAAGTTTCACTGTTAGAGTCTCTGTCTCTCACAGTTCCTCTGATCTCCCTTTTCCTAGCAAGTAAAACTTGGCAGCCCTGATTACATAGACTGTGACCGGGAAAAGGTTCTGGAAGACTTTCTAAAGAGAATTGAATGCTATGAGGTCAACTACCAACCCTTGGATGATGAACTGGACAGGTAAGAACCCAGAACCCTAAAACCCAGGACTGGATCTTTACCCCTATTTTGATGTTTTTTAGTACCTGCGGAAATGTCCTTTTCTGGGTCTCATCTTCTCTATCTGTAACGTCAGAGAGCTAGAATCAATGATTTCCCTTTAGGACTCTCCAAGTTCTAATTGTCTGAGGTAGTGAATCCTTGATATATAAAATGTCCATGAGAGTTTTAAAGTAGTGCCTTCCTGACCAATATGAACAGATCAGGACCCTGATCTCTAAGAACAAATTCTTCCCTCCTGTAGTTGTTGCTTTTATTTTTTTTTCAAAAGCATTCCTCACACATGGATGCCACCTTCTTTGTTTCATTGAATCCCCTAAGCACCCCTATAAAGGAAGCCAAAATAGATCTTATGTTCATAAGTTTTCAAGAAGAGGAAATTGAATCTTAGCTGAAACCACTTGCCAAGCTCCCAGCACAAATCAAGGGGTAGAACTAAGATTCTAACCATATATTTTGTCTCCTACTCATGTCTCTTTTCATAAATCCATGTACCTCTTCGATCAATAATTATTTGGCCTCTTTGAGTTGTGGTGTACATAGTAGTATAAATACTGGCAAGAAAGGTGGTTTCTATCTGCAGATAGCTTCCATAGTGCCTTGATATATGGGAAGACACATGAAAATATGAAACTCTCATTCATAATGTCAGCTAAAAATTAGAAACATGTTAGCTGGAATATGTGAGTTTCAGATATAGGATATTCCTAGAGTCCTCAGAATGGGTTGTGATGCGAGAAGACTCTGGTCACCCAGACCCTTATGGCCCCAAATGAGGAGTATGAGGAGGCCTCAAATAGTTATTAAAACCTTAGGAAGTTTAAACAACATCCTTCCAGCTTTGCCCAACCAAAGTCCCAAGAGGCAAGTATTGTTACTGCATTGCTCATAGATGGAGATATTGAGACCCAGAACTGTGCATGGACTTAACTAAGGCCACATAATGAGTCAGTAGAACACTTGTTCAAACCCTTATCTCACACTTCCAGCCAAATTCTCCTCTTCCAACATCCCTGTATCATAAAGAAGTGTCACATGAGGCTTAGACTCTTGGTGCGAGAAGCAGGAACTTTATATACAATTGTAAAGACTGTTCACTGTGCAAAGACAACCAGGTCAAGGGTACACTTGTTTTCCTCACTGAGGCATGTGTGTTGGAGTGGGATGTTTCTTTCTTGAGGAAAGTGTAATTTATTGAAATTTCCACAAATGGACCATATAGGCTAGCAGCATATGGTGAAGAAAGCTTGAAGGGGAGCTAAAGTGAAAGAAGCATTGAGAAAGCCCTTAGTCTTCAGCATAGAATCCTGAGGGTGCTCAGGTAGTGTTTGATGAATCGGTTTGGGCCTAAAGATGACATATTCTGAAGTTTGACTTTATTTAATGACTTTTACATCAACAGACATTTACAGTCTATGTATCAGGGCCCAGCCAAAGCTGTGCCCTAGGAATCCAAAGAGAGAAGTGTTGTCCCTGCTGTGAGAGAATGCACATTTAGTTGGAGAAGCCAATGAATATGCAGTTGATCAGAATTGTAGAAATTGTAAACCAAGTGGGCTAAAGGAATACAAAGGAGAAAACTCAGCTCAGCTTGGGAAGAAAGATGTGGAAGAGCAGGTTTACCCAGTATAGTCATGTGTTTGGGGTACCAGAAAGGTGGAGGCTACCAAAAATAGGAATAAGACAATCTGTAAAGTTTTTACTATTTTAATTTCAAAACCAGCATCAATGTGATCAAAATGGGGGAAAAAAAACACAAAATTTCATGGGACCTCCTCATATAATACAATGTATGATTTTTTATTTTAGATTTCACATAGTAGAGATAGGCACTAGCTTATATATTACTTTCGGTGGGAAGCACCTCTAAATGACTTCATGTGATTCTGGGCTCAAAGACATTCTAGAGAGAGTGAATGTGTTGGTTCTCAAAGGATGCATGCATGGGAGCTCAGCTTTGGAAAGCAGGAAAGGAATGTCTTTAAGCAAACAGAAGAGCATTTTGGAATACTGTAGATAAATCTGAATAAAAGTAGGGGAGTTTAGAGAATATTCCAGCAAAATCATAAAGGCTAGATTGAAACAGAGAAATTATGGGCATGGGTGTGGGTATGGGACTGTGAGGTGAGGCCAAGCAGGACCAGTGTGTGAAGGTACATAGAATGTCAGACTAAACAAGAAGTTGAAAGGTCTCCTAGAACTACCCAGGACCTAGCACCAGGAATCGACAGTAATCAGGCAACAAGGCTACATCAGATATTTTCCACCACGAGGTTCTGAGACTCTTAGACAAGATAGTTGGAGAGAGTAACATTAAGCATATCATTTCCGCTCTCTGTGCTCCAGTTTCCTCTCCTATAAAACACAGCTAATAATCCTTGATTCCTAGGACGATTATGAGGATTCATGTATTTCGAAGTCCCCACTCCCTGCCAGATGTACAAAAGAAAATGCTTCGCAAGTGCAAATGTCCTGCAGAAACCATTGGATATAGGTGACAGGGATGGGCATGATTAAGTATGATACAGATTAAAAGGCCATATCTAGGAAGATCAGAGAGGAGGCTTTCTGAAACCAAACCCATCAGCCACTGTTTTACATGCCTTGGGTTAATTCAGCTATTTCTATTTACTTTGTTTTGCTACTGTGCATCCAGGGTTCCTGGTATGCCACCCCATTGGTGCAGCCTTCCCCACCTCTTCCCAGGGATCTCCTTGAACTCCATATAGTCCAACAACTAAAGGACTCATGCCTGGTACGGCAGGGGCCTCAGAAGACTTACTCCATGGTTCTAGTCCTCTAATTAGTCAGTGTTGCTCATTCCCAGCTCCTCTGCAGATAGGTTGTTGAATAGTTTGATTATCACTCTGTGTATAGTTATTAATTCATGACTAGAGCACAGAATTGAGGGGATAAAATGGGACTTGAAGCAAGGACCACAAGATTTCCGTGTTGTGGAACATCTCTGCATCCCCATATCCCAATACTTGGCACATCTAAGAGACTGTTTATGGAAGGGATGTTGAGCATTGGTCGCGTGTTTCCAAGTGTATGTTCTTGATTGAAGGAAGAGCTTCCAAAGGGCAGATGCTGAGTCCCCACCTCAAGGACAATGGTTAGAACAAAGGATGGTGTGTTTGTTGACTGCATGACAGATGGGGGGGGGGAACAACCTTTTTCCCTTTCTGAGTGAGAAAAGACCTACACACACAGAAACAAGTGCGCACAGGCACAATCTGGTAGCTGCCTGTCTGGTGTCAAATACAATATATCATAGCAGGGACTTAAAGAATAGAGGTACAGAACTCAGCTTGAGATTTAGAAGATTGAGTAGACAATTCAGGAGCTTCCAGTAAGATGTGGGAGGCAGCCAGGGTCACAAGATTACTGCTTTTCTCTGAGTATGTCATGAGTGTGAACTACGAAGGACAGAACCCAGATCCCTAGAGTGTAAAAAGTGATTGTGAAAGATAGCTTGGATCAAGCTGAAACTGAAGAAAGGAAACAGGGGAAGGTGGTAACAGGCAGCAAGCTCTTTAAGGTGGCTGGGAGCGAAGTCTCTAGAACAGGTACCCAGAATAGGGCAAAGCATGACAGTTTGATAGCAGAAAGGTAGGTGAAAGCTGCATTGTAGAAGAGGCTTGAAGGCAGAGTGTGGGGATGGGGCTTTGTCTTGGGATCAGCCTCTCCATCATCATCCCCTGAGCTGCACTTCCTCCTTCTTGGGCTGGCCCAGCCACCTATCCTACATCAAGATCTTCGATGTGGGCACAAGATACATGGTGAACCGAGTACAGGACCACATCCAGAGCCGCACAGTCTACTATCTCATGAACATCCACGTCACACCCCGATCCATCTACCTATGCCGGCATGGAGAGAGTGAACTCAACCTCAGAGGCCGCATCGGAGGTGACTCTGGCCTCTCAGCTCGGGGCAAGCAGGTAAGAAGGGACCCAGGCACACTGAGGCATTGGGTGAGCTGGCCCAGGTGGGCTGTGGCTGATGGTACAGCTACTGCCTGGGTCCTAAGGATGGGGGAGTCAGTAACAGGGTAAAAGCAGGTTCTGGTCACACCTGCTCTTCCACCCAATCAGTCACTCAGTCTTGACCCATCCTTGAATGACTCCCATGTGCTAACAACATCTGCATGTCTGTTAGCTTGGTCTTGGCACTTCATGCTTGCCCAGATCTGCTTGCTCTTGCAGCCCCATTATAGTGAGCACCCCTCACACTTGCCTGACTGATTCCTCTCCTCTCTCTCTTAACTCTGTGCCTTTGCTTGTGCAGTTTTCCCCACCTAGGTTGCTCTCCTCTGTCAGCTGGTGACCATCACATTCCCTGACAGCTGCCCTTACATGCCCCATCCTTGAATCTATTTTCTCCCTTACTCAGGGCTAATGCCACAACCCCTACCCCCACTTCAGGCCATTCCATTTTCAACACTTGTTCCCCACCAGTTACTGCTCTTTTCCTGCCCTCTCTCCCCCACCTCCTTCCAGGGTCCAGCTTCTGCTCCCTGGTTTGGTCCAGGAAGCCCTCCCCTGTCCCTTCCTGCCCTCCCAGGCATGTCACTGTGCCCTGGACTCCATCTGTTACAGTTCTAGCTCATCTCTGACTGTGGCATTATTCTCTTCTTTCCAGCCAAGCATAGTAACCTGCTCCTTAAGGATATAAAATAAAATAAGGCACACATTTTCCTTAATGTTTGGCCCTGTGCCTGGGCTTGTTAACACAGGTATTGTTCTTGCTGGGAGGATGGCTTGGGTAGAAAAATTGGGAAATGGGGTGCAGGAGGGAGGAAGCACTCTCTTTTACTGGGTGCCTGTGCACAGAGACAGCACCATCTGCTTCCACATGTGTGACCTTAGTCAATCTTCACAACAGCTCTGTGGGGGTAGACATTACCATTAACGGTTCATGAAATCTGAGGAAGCTGAGGCCCAGGGAGGAGAAAAGAGCAGCCCCAGGTCATGTAACCAATAAAAAAGAGCCAGGATTGAAAACCAGGCTTTCCTGCCTGCCCCTCTTCATCCCCCACTGCAGAAGTGGTAGTGTCCTAAGCATGGCACTGCATTGGAAGGCCTGGTCCTCATGGTTCCCTTTCTGTTACTTCAGACTGTCAGGCTCCCCTTGAGGTGGACTCAGACCTTTGATTCCCACCTATCTTACTCTTCAGAGCAGAGTAGAGGGTACTGGGGCATCACCCTTTCCCTATGGCACTACCTGCAGCCAGGGGTCTCTTGGTTGGGGCCAGCTATGGCTCTGCCCACACAGCTCAATACCCAATTTGGGCACATGGCCATCTCCACAATACATACTGCCCTTGCACAAAAACATGTGCATGCACAGGTAAATGCCTGGCACCAACCTTCATACTTATGGGCACAGTGCACCATGAAATTTACAAAACACTTTCTCATTGGCTGTCACTCATAATCAATCACAGAGGCTGTCACCTACTGTATGTCAAGAGCACTCTATGTGTTCCTCTTCCACTATCTAATGTGATGCTCATAGGAAACATTCAGTGAGCTAATGGTGTTTACAACTTACAGGCAGAAGATATAAGGCCAGGGAGAAACAGGGATGTGTCCCAGGTCACACAGGGACATATAAGGAAGTTGGGAAAGTTTAACCCCTGTTGCCTACTTCCCAATCAAGGGCTCCTTCCACCAGAGCACACTAACTACTGACTTATAATTCATAATTAGAATGTGTATACAAAATACTTATATTTGTACATACACATGTGTACATATAAATAAATCTATGCATTTGTGCCAATGTTCCTCACGTTACTACCTGTGACTAATAACATGATGCTATGCAAAAGAACAAACCACTTGCTCATTTGGGCTCCCACAGCCTTTCATGTTTCCTTTCAGTACTGTCATTGTTTCCCTACTGGACTGGCTCTATCTTGAGAACGGGACACCCTGATACCCAGCCCATGATCACACACACTCAGTATATGTTTGAATGACCTTAGAAGCTGGGTTTCAAGATCCCAACTCAAGCAAATGAGAATCCCCAGAGTCAAAAAGAAATGTCCCCAAATCACACACCCCCTACTTCTGGACCACATTCTGAGTACCCAAAACCCAGAATCCCCTACCCTTCTGGCCTGGAGTCTGCTCTCCATGCCTGTGTGGGCCTATCTCAGAGTCTGTCCACCTGAGAGCAGGCCACATCACAGTAGTGTGTAGTCCTCAGCAAAGGAGTGACCAAATGGTCACTGTTTGTGGATCATGGGAATCAGTGGAAATATGGTGTGGGTAGAATTTGGTCATGTGACTAGGTTATCTACAAACATGTACTCAAAACACCTACAAGTGCAAGATGGAGGCACAAATGAGAAGAGAAGGGAGGTTGACTGGGTAAAGTGCCTCCATTTGTAGTCTTGTCCCAGGCTCCACAATTGCCAGAGGTGGGCTCTTTGAATGAATAACTGAGCAATGGGCTTATTAAACAAGCATCAATGAATACACACACACACACACACAAACATATACATATACATACATAAACACACATACCTATTTCTATTCCCTTGATCCTTGTCATATCCCTGTTTATAAATTGGAAACATTTAAATTCTACTCTTTCTTGTTCATCATCATTTCACCATTTGTGGCAGATCTCACAGCTACTCTGTTTTCTTTCATCTCTCTCTCTCTCCCCTCTTCTCATCCTCTGCAACTCCACTCCCCAGTATGCCTATGCCCTGGCCAACTTCATTCAGTCCCAGGGCATCAGCTCCCTGAAGGTGTGGACCAGCCACATGAAGAGGACTATCCA
Source organism: Lontra canadensis (assembly GCF_010015895.1). NCBI lineage: Eukaryota > Metazoa > Chordata > Mammalia > Carnivora > Mustelidae > Lontra > Lontra canadensis. The sequence continues at coordinate 93,672 of NW_022631253.1, read as the reverse complement.
GACAGCTGAGGCTCTGGGTGTTCCCTATGAGCAATGGAAGGCCCTGAACGAAATTGATGCGGTGAGATCACGGATGATGAACTACCTGGTAGTTAATGGGACTTGACTCGGGCTTATCCCCTGGGTTGCCTCTTCTTCGGCTCCTATGAAGAACACAATTAATTCAATAAGTATTTCTCAGCAGCAGCCATGCACCGTATACTGTTCTGTGTGTTGGAGATCCAGTGAAGCCCAGAATAGACATGTTCTCTGTCCTCATGTAGCCCAAAGGCAGGCCATAAATAAGACAGTGCAGGGAGATGAGGTTAGAAAGGAGGCATCTCAAAGAGTTTTATACTTCATGTTGAGTTATTTGGATGCTGCCCTAAAAATGGAAAGCCAAAGATGCGGTCTAAGTCAAGAAGTGGCCTGGATGCGATTCACATTTTTAAAAAGAAGACAAGACCATATTATTTCATATATGCAGAATGTAATAAACAATGATAAAAGAAGAGATAAACAAAAAACAGACTCTTTAGTAAACTGGTGGTTGTCAGAAGGGAGGTGGGCAGGGGGATGAGTGAAATAGCCACAGCATATTAAGAGTACACTTATCTTGATGAGCACTGAGAAATGTATAGAATTATTGAATCATGATATTATATACCTAAAATTAATATAACAGTGTAAGTTAATTATACTTGATTAATATAAATAAATAAATAAATAAATAACCATTCTGATCATGTGTGGAAACTAGTTAGGAAAAGGGCCAGACTGAGATCAGTATGGGGATGGTTACATTAATCCAGGCAAGAGGTGACAATGGACTAAAATAGTGGTATTGGAAATAGAATGAAGAAAAAGGCCATCTGACCCTCATGACATAGCAATCTTGCTTCAGAGTCAGGTTTTCCCATGTGCCTTTTGCAAAAGTGTTTTTTTTTTCCTCCCCATTGTCTCACCTGGATTATAGTTATACTGACATCAGGTAGCAGTCCACAGGTTATGATTGTTAGACCCAGAAGTAAAAGCTTTATCACAAATATAGTTAACTTTCATGTAGTTAGGTTAACTTGCTTGCCTGGTAGATATACTTCAATAAATGCAAAGAAGTATATGTGTGTCTACATACATACACATGTACTTAGCTATAGATGTACAGAGATACATGTATTAGAAAAGGAATATACAGTATCATTCTACATATTACATATAATTGCTATAAAATACATTCAAGAAAATATATAAACCCTTCATCATGAGAGATCAGTCACTACTTGTTTCTGGCCCACATGTGGTATAAACATTTATTGGATACCTACTTTGTTTCAGGCTCTGGGGTGGTGTTGGAGAAAGAGATTGATTTTTGTCTTCACTGAATTTTTGGTCAAAACAGGGTAGACAGAAAAAAAAAACACAGAGGAATACAAAACAGCATGTGTAATATAGTCCCTGAGAAGCTAGAACATAGATGTACAGATGTCAGGGCAGGGCATCTGACCCAGCCAGGATCTGCCTGGAGGAAGTGATGCCTAGCTGAGCATTCATTAACAGTGAGTCAGGTAGAGAGGATCAAGAATGGTATGTCAGGCAGAGCCCAGCATAAACAAAGAAGGGTGTGTGTGTGTGTGTGTGTGTGTGTGTGTGTGTGCAGAACTGCTAAGATTGTAGTAGTGGAGACAGGAAAGAAAAAGGAATAGACTTTTGAGAAATTTAGCAGATAGAATTACAGCAATTTGCTCTAGGGGAGGAGTAAGGAAAAAGTAATAGTTTAGAATGATGCCTAAATTGCTGGTTTATTTTCCATGATCAATAATATATTAATAATTAGTTCCACTGCTTGAGTCTTTAAAATGTACCTTGAACATTCTGTGCTAGATATATTATTTTTAATATTCAAAACACTTTTCTGAGGTTGTTGTAGTTCTCACTTTTCAGATGAGGAAAATAAAATTCAAAGAGTTTAGGCAATTTGCCTTAAGTCAATATGAAGTCAGTGTCACTTCCGCAGGCATGAGGCTTTTAGCATGCCTCTAAATAGAAAGTCAAAGCCAATCTGGAAGGATCTTGTGTATCCCATAGAGTGCACTTTTTCCCATAGACAGTGTCAGTGGAGAAATTTGACACTGCAGAGCTGTTTGTGGGTTATGGCAGGGGTGAAATTCACTCCTAAAGAAAGGCTGGTATATGACTGAAAATACAACAACCAGAGCCTATTGCTCCCTTACAGGAAAGTCTAACTGGAATCCACACAATCAAAAGGAAATCTTATAAACCCAACATTGCCAGCCACCTCACTTCTGGGTATTTTTCAGTGAACTTGGGAAGCTCTCATGTGCTCCTAAGGAACTCATTCTCTGAGTTCTGAATTCCTGCTTTGGGTAAGGGGACTATATTTCCCCAAGGCCCACTCTGAAACTGTTAGGAATTTATTAATTCTTATCTTCTGAGATGTCTGTGGATATCTGTTTCTTTATCTGCCAGAGGTCCTGGAACATAGGTGGGAGCAGAGGGGATGGGAAATGCTATAAAATGGGAGAGCACTGTTATGTAAGTGCACACATGTGTGTGCTTGCATACACAGTCATAGACATCCACCACAAATATGTTTATAATCACAGACATACACTTCACAGACACATTGACCTACTAATCTGACATAGGATCCCTTTCAGACACATCTACCAATCAACACCTGCACCATGCATGCACGCACATACACAGTCACAGACAGACACACTTAGAGATACATATAGACACACTTACCATAGACACACATGCAGTCTTTGTATATACCTACATTATACAGACGCAGATAGGCATACCATGGATGGAAATGCACAAAATGCAGGTGCATAACCTCAAGAATATTACCACAAATTCACATGACCTCAGGCATAGGCACACAGCTATTCACATATACATCAAAGACATAATCAGAGACCTATACACTCACAGAAACACAGGCCACAGACACACTGAGACACACATGGAGAAACAGACCACAGAGACCCTCATGTGAGCATATTCTCAGATGCTCAGACACCCTGTACACACACACACACTCACCAAACACACTACAAAAACTGAGACAAATACACAAACACAAGGCACATGTCTTTAAACATACCAGCATGATACACATACACACAAACACAGTCTCAAATCCTTAAGCCCATATATTTATAAAAAACATACTGAAATGTACAATGTACATCTACAAACCTTTTGGGACAATCATAGAGAAACGCCATACACAGGTACACACCATATACTCAAACTGAACACACCTGTACACATGCACACTCTCTCATATCCACACACTTCATGAGCATGTGCACACACACACTCACACACTCAGACAATAGGCACAAACATAGAGCTGTCTTCACAGAAAATCAGGTGTGTTGCTGTGCCATAATCTTTGGACTCAGAACTATGGTAAAGGCTGTATGGATTTCAACTTGTGAATACGTTTATCCCCAAATAATTTTTCTCAGGGTGTCTGTGAGGAGATGACCTATGAAGAAATCCAGGAACACTACCCTGAAGAATTTGCACTACGGGACCAAGATAAATATCGCTACCGCTATCCCAAGGGAGAGGTAAGGTTTGGAGGGCTTGCCTGACTCCTAGAACTCCTCCCAGTAACTTCATTCCAACAGCCAAAATTGCATAGTTCCCTGGACAGCTTTAGAAGCAGAGCAAAGCATATTTTGTAGCAGCTGCCATCCCACAAAGCACATGATAATCTGCTCTTGGTTTTCTCTGCTTCACGGCTATCAGCAACAGATACCTCTTTTACTAAAGCTAAAATAATTGCCTCCTTATATCCCATCTGTTTCAGGGGGCCTTCATCCTAGATTTTGTCTCTGGTATCCTTTCACTAAAGACACCTGAAGTAGTTCAACATACTCCTGTCATTTTATTGCCAAGTTGCCTAAAGATCCAGTCTCTGGACAGTGGGTTAGAGTCTAGAGTGGGACAATGGCTAATAGTTTGACCAGATTGTTTGCCACCACATGAACCAGACCATCAGTTCCCTAATTCCCATATCAGGTGGATCCTCACTGCTTTTCACCCAGCAGATTCATTTAGCCAGTTCCACATCTTAAAGTATTTATTAGTCATAATCCATTTTTTATATACATTCCTGGGAACAATTATAAGAAAAGCAGGACACCAAGGAAGGTAAAATAATACATATCCTATGTTGCAAAGCAATTTCACACTTTTATCCTCATCCTCAGAAATGACATCATAAAGTGAGTCTGAGTTTGCCTTTATTTTTCCTTATATATGTTGAGGCTATGTTATTACACGCATACAGATTTAAAGCAATTATATCTTCTTAGTGAATTGCATATTTTATTAGGAATAATATTTCCCCTAATAATGTTTCTTCCTGGGGCGCCTGGGTGGCTCGGTGGGTTAAAGCCTCTGCCTTCGGCTCAGGTCATGATCTCAGAGTCCTGGGATCGAGCTCCACATCAGGATCGAGCCCCACATCAGGATCTCTGCTCAGCAGGGAGACTGCTTCCTCCTCTCTCTCTGCCTGCCTCTCTGCCTACTTGTAATCTCTGTCTGTCAAATAAATAAATAAAATCTTAAAAATTATTTTTTCAAAAAAAAAAGTTTTTCCTGAAAGTGCATTTTATCTAGTATTAATATAGCTGTATCTATCTATCTCTCTGTCTGTTTATCTATCATCTATATCTATCTATCACATATATATATATACATATATATACATATATATGTTTTCTAGTTAGTATTTGCCTAGTTCATCTTTATTAATTTACTTTCAATTTCTCTGGCTATTTTTGTTTTAGGCCTCTTGTAAAGAGAATATAATTGATTTTTTAGAAGACTTATTTATTTTATCTTAGAGACATAGAGATCATGAGCAGGGGGAGGGCAGAAGGCAAGGAAAAGAGAGAGGAAGAGAAGAAGACTCCTCAATGAACGGGGAGACCAACACAGGGCTCAATCCCATGAACCAACAATCATGAACTGAGCCAAAATCAAGAGTCAGATGCAAAACTGACCAAGCCACCTAGGTGTCCCAGCTTTTGTTGTTTTTAATACAATGTGAAAATATTTGTCTTTTAAATTGTAATTCTGATACATTTACTTTCCTTATAATTACTGATTTAATTGAGCTTATTTCTATTCTCTTATTTTGAGATTTTTTTTTTCTGAACCTTTATGCTTAGTTTATATTTCTCTTTATCTCCCTTCTCTAAAATTCTACTCCTGAGATTTTGCATCTATATTTAAGTTATATAATGTTTCATTCTTTTTTTTAAATTTTATTTAAATTCAATTTAATTAATATGCTCTGCATTATCAGTTTCAGAGGTAGAATTCAGTAATTAATCAGTTGCATACAACACCCAGTGCTCATTACTTCAAGTGACCTCTTAATGTCCATTACCCAGTTACCCCATCCCCCCCCACCTGCCCTCCAGCAACCCTCAGTTTATTTCCTACAGTTAAGAGTCTCGGGTGCCTGGGTGGCTCAGTGGGTTAAGCTGCTGCCTTCGGCTCAGGTCATGATCTCAGGGTCCTGGGATCGAGTCCCGCATCGGGCTCTCTGCTCAGCAGGGAGCCTGCTTCCCTCTCTCTCTCTCTGCCTGCCTCTCTGTCTACTTGTGATCTCTCTTTGTCAAATCAATAAATAAAATCTTTAAAAAAAAAAGAGTCTCTTATAGTTTGTCTCCCTCTCTGGTTCCTCTTATTTTATTTTTATTTTTCTTCCCCTTCCCCTATGTTCATCTGTTTTGTCTCTTTAAATCTACATATGAATGAAATCATATGGTATTTGTCATTCTTTGACTTACTTCACTCAGCTTAATACAGTCTACTTCCAACCACATCATTGCAAATGGCAAGATTTCATATTTGGTGGCTGAGTAATATTCCATTGTATATACCACATCTTCTTTTTTTATGCCTTTTATTTTTTTCCGTTTTTTTAAATTTCTTTTCAGCATAACAGTATTCATTGTTTTTGTACCACACCCAGTGCTCCATGCAATCCGTGCTCTCTCTAATACCCACCACCTGGTTCCCCCAACCTCCCACGCCCCGCCCCTTCAAACCCCTCAGATTGTTTTTCAGAGTCCATAGTCTCTCCTTGTTCACCTCCCCTTCCAATTTCCCCCAACTCCCTTCACTTCTCTAATTCCCCTTGTCCTCCATGCTATTTGTTATGCTCCACAAATAAGTGAAACCATATAATTGACTCTCTCTGCTTGACTTATTTCACTCAGCATAATCTCTTCCAGTCCCGTCCATGTTGCTACGAAAGTTGGGTATTCATCCTTTCTGATGGAGACATAATACTCCATAGTGTATATGGACCACATCTTCCTTATCCATTCATCCGTTGAAGGGCATCTTGGTTCTTTCCACAGTTTGGCGACCGTAGCCATTGCTGCTATAAACATTTGGGTACAGATGGCCCTTCTTTTCACTCCATCTGTATCTTTGGGGTAAATACCCAGTAGTGCAATGTCAGGGTCATAGGGAAGCTCTATTTTTAATTTCTTGAGGAATCTCCACACTGTTCTCCAATGTGGCTGCACCAACTTGCATTCCCACCAACAGTGGAAGAGGGTTCCCCTTTCTCCACATCCCCTCCAACACATGTTGTTTCCTGTCTTGCTAATTTTGGCCATTCTAACTGGTGTAAGGTGATATCTCGATGTGGTTTTAATTTGAATCTCCCTGATGGCTAGTGATGATGAACATTTTTTCATGTGTCTGATAGCCATTTGTATGTCTTCATTGGATAAGTGCCTGTTCATATCTTCTGCCCATTTTTTGATAGGATTATCTGTTTTGTGTGTGTTGAGTTTGAGGTGTTCTTTATAGATCCTGGATATCAACATTTTGTCTGTACTGTCATTTGCAAATATCTTCTCCCATTCCGTGGGTTGCCTCTTTGTTTTGTTGACTGTTTCCTTTGCTGTGCAGAAGCTTCTGATTTGGATGAAGTCCCAAAAATTTATTTTGGCTTTTGTTTCCTCTCCTTTTGAGTGAGGTCTTTGTTTGGTTTTGGAATCAAAGTAATGCTGCCATCATAGAATGAGTTTGGACGTTTTCTTTCCATTTCTATTCTTTGAAAGAACTTCAGAAGAATATGTATTAATTTTTTATTTTTTTAAAGATTTTATTTATTTATTTGACAGACAGAGATCACAAGTAGGCAGAGAGACAGGCGGGTGGGGGGGGTGAAGCAGGCTCCCCACTGAGCAAAGAGCCTGATGTGGGGCTTGATCTCAGGACCCTGGGATCGTGACCTGAGCTGAAGGCAGAGGCTTTAACCCACTGAGCCACCTTGGTGCCCCTAATTTTTTAAATGTTTCATAGAATTTCCCTGGGAGACCATCCGGTCCTGGACTCTTGTTTTTTGGGAGATTTTTTTATAACTGCTTTAGTTTCTTTAATAGTTATGAGTCTGTTCAGATTTCCTATTTCTTCCTGATTCAGTTTTGGCACTTTATATGTTTCTAGGAATCCAGCCATTTCTTCCAGATAGACTAATTTGTTGGCATATTGTTGCTCATAATATGTTCTTATAATTGTCTGTATTTCCTTGGTGTTGGTTGTGATCTCTCCTCTTTCATTCATGATTTTATTTATTTGGGTCATTTCTCTTTTCTTTTTTTAAACATCTTTATTTTATTTTGTTTTTTTCAGTGTTCCAAGATTCATCATTTATGCATCACACCCAGTGCTCCATGCAATATGTTATTTTCTTTTTCATAAGTCTGGCTAGATGTTTATCAATCTTATTAATTCTTTCAAAGAACCAGCTCCTATTTTCATTGGTCTGTTCTTTTTTTTTTTAATTCAATTTTCTATCACTGAATTCTGCTTTAATTTTATTAATTCTAGTTTCCTGCTTGGTATAGGTTTTATTTCCTGTTCTTTTTTCCAGCTCCACTAGTTGTAAGGTTAAGTTTTCTCTTTGACACTTTTCTTGCCTCTTAAGAAAGGCCTGTATTGCTATGCACTTCTCTCTTCCTACTGCCTTTGCTGCATCCCAAAGGTTTTAAAGTGTCATGTTTTAACTTTCATTTGCTTCTATGTATTTTTTAAGTATTCTTTAATTTCCTGGTAACCATTCATTCTTTGGTAGGATGTTCTTTAACCTCCATGTATTTGTGGTCCTTCCAGTTGTTTTCTAGTGATTGACGTTATGTTTCATAGCATTGTGGTCTGAAAATATGCATGGTATGATCTCATTGTATTTGTACCAGTTGAAGCCTGATTTGTGACCCAGTGGGTAACCTATTCTGGAGAATGTTCCATGTGCACTTGAAAAGAATATGTGTTCTAGTGCTTTAGAATGAAATGCTCTGAATATATCTGTGAAGTCCCTCTGGTCCTGTGTGTCATTCAAAGCCCTTGTTCCCTTGTTGATCTTCTGCTTAGATGATCTCTCCATTGCTGTGAGTGAGATCTTAATGTTCCCTACCATTCTTGTATTATTATCAGTGAGTTTTCTAAATTTTGTTAATTAATTCCTTTATATATTTGGCTGCTCCCAAGTTAGGTGCATAAGTATTTACAATTGTTAGATCTTCTTATTGGATAGACCCCTTTATTATGATACAGTGGCCTTCTTCATCTCTTCTAATAGTCTTTGTTTTAAAATCTAGTTATCTAAGGATGACTCTTCTAACTTTCTTTTTTTTCCACTTTTATTTTTTTTTGTTTTTTATTTCTTTTTTTTTTATTTTATTTTTTTCAGCATAACAGTATTCCTTATTTTTGCACCACACCCAGTGCTCCATGCAATCCGTGCCCTCTCCAATACCCACCACCTGGTTGATGTCCATTAGCATGATAAATTGTTCTCCACCCCCTCACTTTTAATATGGAAGTGACTTTTGTTCTAAAATGAGTCTCTTGTAGGCAGTGTACCAGTGGGTCTTATTTTTTTAATCTATTCTGATACTCTATGGCTTTAAGATTTCATTTATTTATTTGACAGATAGAGTTCACAAGTAGGCAGAGAGGCAGGCAGAGAGAGAGAGAAGATGAAGCAGGCTCCCTGCTGAGCAAAGGGCCCAATGTGGGGCTCGATCCCAGGACCCTGGCATCATGACCCGAGCTGAAGGCAGAGGCTTTAATCCACTGAGCCACCCAGGTGCTCATAGAGCCCCTACTCTATGGCTTTTGATTGAAGCATTTAGGCCATTTCATTCAGAGTAATTGTTGAAAAATATGAATTTAGTATCACTGTAAAGTGGTACTATAAGGTTGCAGTTTCTGTAGGTTGTCTCTGTTCTTTTCTGATCTTTGTTAGTTTAGAGCTCTCTCTTCTTTTAAAGGATCCCTTTTAATATTTCTTGCAAGGCTAGTTTAGGATTGATGTTTAGAGGGAGAGCTTGAGCAAGTGAGAAAATGGGCATAAGGAGAAAATCTTCAAGCAGACTTCCTGTTGATCATGAAGCCTGACTTAGGGCTCCATCTCATCACCTGTGAGATCACAATCTGAGCCAAAACCAAGAGTCAGATTCTTAACTGACTGAGCCCCCCAGTTGCCTCTTGTCTTGGAAACACTTTATCTCTTCTTTTAATCTCAATAAGAACTTTGCTAGATAAAGTATTCTTAGCTGCATATTTTTCCCATTTAGCATGTTGAATATTTCCTTCTACTGCTTCCTGGCCTACCAGGTCTCCATGGACAGGTCTGCTAGTAACCTTAGTATCTTTTGCCCCTAGATATTTTTAGAATTGCCTCTTTGTCTTTTGTCCCTAGCTGTTTTCATTATTATCTCTTTATCTTTACATTTTGTAAGTTTCACTATGATATGTAGTAGTGTTGACTTTTTGTTGATTTTGAGAAGAGTTCTCTGTGAATCTTGCCCTGGAGTGCTTGTTTCCTTCCCCAGATTAGGGAAGTTCTTAGATATAATTTGTTCAAATAAGACTTCTGTCCCTTCCCCCCACACACACATTTTTCTCCTGGGACTCCTATGACACAGATATTATTGTGGTTTCTGGAATCAATGAGTTCCCTAAGTCTACCTTCATGATCTACTAGTTTTCTTTTCAGATTCATTATTTTCCATAATTGTATTTTCTATAAAACCTAGTCTCTCATCTGCTTCTTCAGTGCTCATTGTCATTATATCCAGTCTGTTTTACATCTCAGTTATAGCACTTTTTGTTTCAGCCTGACTAGTTTTTAGGTCCTTTGTCTCTGTAGCAAGGTGTTTTGTTTTTGTTGTTGTTATTGTTTGTTTTGTTTTGTTTTTTGTATCTTCCACGCTTCTTTCAAGCCCAGCTAGTGGTTTTATGAGTGTCCTAAATTATTGTTCAGATATATTGCTTATATTAGTTTTTAGCAAGTTCCTGGTTGTGATTTCTTCTTGAATGTTCTTTTGGGGAGAGTTTCTCCACCTTGTCATTTTGGCTATGTTTCTGTCTTTTGTGTGTTATATTTCCTGTATCTGAAAGTAATATCATGTTAAAAAGTGATCATACAATGCCCAGGGCTTGGCACTTCAAGAAGTGTTTCTAATATATGGTATGTGCACTCTGCTACTGTGTTTTGGCTGTTCTTTCCCACTGGTCAGTCCTCTGCAGAGTTCCTCCTTGCTTGCAGTGGGGAATGTTTGGACCTTTAGATGCACTTTATTTTTATTGAAATTGGCCTGTAATGCTTTTTCCCTCCAACTGTAGAAATCCTTCTTCCAATACTCATATCAGTTTCCTGGGTGTTCCAAGGGATTTGACCTCAATAAAGCTGTGCCCAGGGTCCCCCTACTTTGCCGTCTTAACACCTCCCCTCATCACCACTGTCTTCTGGCTTCTGATGGAGCTAAAAAGTCTCTAGGCATTCTAATTGTTGTTTACCTTCTTTGTGGCTGCTATTAAGATCTTTGTATCTTCATTGCTTTTATGTTCTAATCTGATATATCTAAATTTTTTTTAATTTTATTTTGCTTGTGATTATTTAGACTTTCTGAATCTGAGGATTGGAATTCTTCCTTAATTCTAGAACCTCTCAGACATTATGGCTTCATCCTTTTTTCATATCATCTCTATTATCTCCTTGTGGAAATAAAACTGAATGTGTGATTATCCTGTCCCTATCCTTTGCTTTCTAACTTCTTATTTTTAATGACTTTGTCACATTCTGAGTAATCTCTTCAGCTTTATCTTCCAAATCACTATTTCTTAAGTTCTATCTAATCTTTCATTCACCCAGTTCATTTAGTTTTCATTTTTCATAAATGTATTTCTTATTTCTAGAAATTCCATTAGCTTTTATCCAAATCTACATCATATATTTAATGGCATCTTATTTCTTTCTCTCATTTTTAGTCTGTCTTTTATTTCTTTATAAATTTCAAACATATTATATATATATATATATATATATATATATATATATCCTTTATCTTATGTTTTTAGGGTTCTTCTCTTATTCTTTCTGTTTATTTTCACTAATTATAGGTTATTTTCCATGCATGTTATGTGAGCTTCAGTTTAGTGAAATTTATATGTAAGAATTCTTTTTTTTTAATGTTTCCCTTTTATTTTTTTTATTTTTTTTAAAGATTTTATTTATTTGAAACAGAGAGAGATCACAAGTATGCAGAGAGGCAGGCATAGAGAGAGAGAGGAGAAAGCAGGCTCCCCGCCGAGCAGAGAGCCCAATGCGGGCCTCGATCCCAGGACCCTGAGATCATGACCTGAGCCGAAGGCAGAGGCTTAACCCACTGAGCCACCCAGGCGCCCTATATGTAAGAATTCTACATAAACTAAGTTGAGAGGATTCAGAGATAATTTCCATTTGCTTCTTCCAGATATGTCTGGGAACTAATGACTTGAAATTGTTTTTTATTAAAATCCCATCTTAGCATTTTCTTTTTTTAAATTTATTTTCAGCATAACAGTATTCATTGTTTTTGTACCACACCCAGTGCTCCATGCAATCCGTGCCCTCTCTAATACCCACCACCTGGTTCCCCCAACCTCCCACCCCCCACCTCTTCAAACCCTTCAGATTGTTTTTCAGAGTCCATAGTCTCTTATTGTTCACCTCCCCTTCCAATTTCGCCCAACTGCCTTCTCCTAACTCCCCATGTCCTCCATGCTATTTGTTATGCTCCACAAATAAGTGAAACCATATGAAAATTGACTCTCTCTGCTTGACTTATTTCACTCAGCATAATCTCTTCCAGTCCCGTCCATGTTGCTACGAAAGTTGGGTATTCATCCTTTCTGATGGAGACATAATACTCCATAGTGTATATGGACCACATCTTCCTTATCCATTTGTCCATTGAAGGGCATCTTGGTTCTTTCCACAGTTTGGCAACCGTGGCCATTGCTGCTATAAACATTTGGGGTAGAGATGGCCATCTTAGCATTTTCTAAAACACATGGGTATTGTAAGCTTAAACCACATACCCACCTGATGGTAGGTTTGTGGTTAATATATTATTATAGGAAGTTTTTCCTAATTTTTCCACTGAGTCTAGCAGAGGCAGATGAATGTTATTGTTTCCTTTTGCCTGTGGATATATATTTTTTCCTAGTTTAGACTTCTACTAAAGATGTAGCTCTCTGAGTGTTTCAGATTTGTGTGAAAAGTTCAGTCCCAATTCTCCACATTATGAAGTGCTAAGGCCTTGTCTTCTGTCTCTATAAGGTTTTAAAATCTCAAGCCTTTCAGGTATTGTGATTGACAAATGCCCCCAAGGCATTGTGGCTTCTCCATCCACTTACCTCTCTTTTTTTTCCCAGGTTTTTCTTCATTTTGTAACCCTACATTCATATTTTCCTTTATTTTGTTGAAAGATCGGTAGTGCAAACATTTATTTTATCTAGTTTTTCTAGGAATTTTATTTTATCTTTAAGGAGGAAAAACACTTTATTTATTTATTTATTTATTTTTATTGTGTTCAGTTAGCCAACATATAGTACAGCATTAGTTTTTGATGTAGTGTTCAATGATTCATTAGTTGTGTATAACACCCAGTGCTCATCACAACACGTACCCTCCTTAATACCCATCACCCAGTTACCCCATTCCCCCACTCCCTCCCCTCTGTAATCCTCAATTTGTTTCCCAGATTCCATTTGTATCACGTGGATGGGACTGGAGGGGATTATGCTAAGTGAAATAAGTCAAGCAGAGAAAGTCATTTATCACATGGTTTCATTCATACGTAGAACATAAGGAATAGCAGAGGACCACAGAGGAAGGGAGGAAAAACTGAATGGGAAGAAATCTAAGAATTTTATATTAAGAAGTTTTATTATTATTGTTATTTGGTCAACTGTGTTGAATGCTCTCAGTTAGTAAATGAGAAACTAAGACGCTAAAAAAGAAGTGAGTGGTCTAAGATCATACTACTGGGTCAATGACTGAACTGATGACAGAACCAACTTTTCCTAATTCATAGTCCTGGGTTCTTCTGTGGGCAAATCTCCTCATCTCCCTTTTTTTTTTCCCAAATATCCTGTCATTTTTAGTCCTATGAGGATCTGGTTCAGCGTCTGGAGCCAGTTATAATGGAGTTAGAACGGCAGGAAAATGTACTGGTGATCTGTCATCAGGCTGTCATGCGGTGCCTCCTGGCCTACTTCCTGGATAAGAGTTCAGGTACCACTCTCCTATCTGTTCCTGGCATAAGAAACTATATATGATTTGGGACCCTGACACCAGCAGTCTGTGGTTTATAACTTAGTGGTTAAGAGTACAGTATCTAGAACAAGAATGCTTGAGGTCAAATTCTTGCTCAGTTACATACTAGCTTTGGCAAATTATTTCAGCTTCTCTGGCCTCAATTTCCTCATCTGTAAAATGGAGAGAACAATAATGAAGTTTGAATAAATTAACATATGTAAAAAGTTTAGGACAGTTTGACACATAGTATGGGCTATATAAGGGTCAGCTGCTGTTTTTAGTATTAGTATTATTCTGAGTTAATGTTTTCAAAGCCAACCTAACAGTATGCATCAACCTGAAAAAGCAGAGATACTACTTCTCTGAAACAAGCTGTCATCAGGTGGTAATGGGACCTTTTGTTGCCTCATGATCCTAATTGTATGTTTCTGTCTTTGCTGTGGGGATGATTTCTCCCAGATAGTGATATTTTCATTTTATGTTTTTAAATTATAATTTCTTTTTAAAAGATATCTAGACGTTGTAATTTACAGAGTATTTATACCCTAACAACATACGCTGAACTGCAGACTTGGGCAGGGAGTCTGGCAAGGGGTTATATGTCACTCTTTGGTTTTACAGTCCATATCTGATATGGATGTTGAAGTATTAGCATCTCCAGGATACTGTGAAGGTGTGTGAGGACCTTTGAAAGTTATATTCTGCAATGTCCTGCAGACTCGAATCTTCTCTACTATGCTAGTTTCCAAGTAAAGAACACTTGTAATATGGAGTCATCCAAAATTGAAACCCAGGAAACTTGAGAACTTGACATTGGTCAGGTCATTTCCTCTGCCTGGTCCTCAGTCTCCTCACTGGAAAAGGGCATGGGGTTTGAGGTGAGGGTTCTTGTGCTACTAGATTCCTGAAAACTTCCAATCTCTATTGTTCAGTACTGTCTTTGAGACTGTGAGGCAAGCACTGTAACCCTGACTGTGCAGATGAGGAAATGAAGGCTCTGAGAGGTGAAGTGACCTACCCAAGGTCGTGGGGCTCAGAGGGCAGGGAGAGGTGTCAAGCTCAGTTTCTTTCCAGAAAACCCCCACCTCAGATGTGTAGATTGAGGGAGGGGCACATGCACCTGTCATTCTCACACTGCTTTACCACTTCTGCCTTCTTTCATGCACAGACCACACCAGCTGTCCCCAGCTGCCCCCAGCAGCCCTGGAAGCTGGGTTAGGCAGTGCTAGGTACATGTTTTTACCCCTGTTACTTAGTGAGGAAATTTGAGGCCCAGAGAGATGATATGACTCAGAAAGCAGACCCACAGGACCTCAGAGCTAGAGCACCCTCAGAGTACATCTAGCCCAATCCTGTGCTGTGAGAGGTGGGAACTCTTAGGGGCAGAGAAAGAAAAGTTTGGGCCAAGATTACTTTTCCAAGTGGCGGCAGAGCAAGTCAGAGACCACAGGCAAGTCACTTCCCTTCTCTGAGTCCATTCTGTCACATGTGTCATGGGGAACAATAACCCCTGAAGAGTATCAACAAGGGTGGAATGAAACCTTGTACCCAAAGCATTGGGCCCCAGGGCCTGATAATGACAATGACAAAGACAAGAAGGAGCAAGATGGATGCCCAGGATATCATCAAACCTGATGTCTCAGGAGGCTGGGAGGGTGGTGGTGGCTTTAAAAAAGGGTGAACCCTGGGGACAGGGAAGCCATGAGGGGTTTGGTTTTGGCTCAGTGAAGGGAGATGGAAAGTGGTAAGGGCAGCCTGGGTGGGACAGAGTGGCTGTTGTTGGAGAGTGGTAAGAGATGGGGGTGTCATTCCCATGACACTGTGAGCCCCTCCATGGCTGTGGCAGCTGGCTACAGTGGGCAGAGCATGTGTTTAGCCTCAGAGGGTCTTAAGTTCAAGTCCCAATGCTGCCACTTCCTGACTGTGACATAGGAAAAGTGTCTTTCCTCTCAGAGCCTTAGTTTCCTCATCCATGGAATGGGCCTGATCATCTCCTCCTCTCAGGGATGTCTAATAAATGAAAACCTAGGCTTATACAAGAAATGGTATATGAATATTCAGAACAACTATATGAATAATAGTCAACAACTAGAAACCAGTGAATCAAAAAATGCTTACCCATCATGTGTGAGAGGTGTCAGAAAGCAAAGGCCTTGGCTGGAGAGAAAACTATGGGAGATGCCGAGGTACATATATACATTTCCAAGGGCCCTGGCACATAACATGCTCTCAGAAAACTCTTGCCAAGAAACATCTGTGGGCCTTCATGTTAGAAGAGCTTGTGGAAGGCTTTGGTCAGAAGGGAGGTCTGCCTTAGTATCATGCTTGCCCTGTGA
Source organism: Lontra canadensis (assembly GCF_010015895.1). Taxonomy (NCBI): domain Eukaryota; kingdom Metazoa; phylum Chordata; class Mammalia; order Carnivora; family Mustelidae; genus Lontra; species Lontra canadensis. The sequence goes on along the minus strand of NW_022631253.1, from coordinate 77,691 downwards.
GTGAGGAGATAGGCCACATCCCAGATAATGAGCCTGTCCCTCCTGGGGAACTCACAGTCTGTCCACATTCCCCAGGGTCTTCCTTCCTCTCTGCTCTAGAGACCACCTTTCTGCATTCTTCCTCACTACCCACCCTGTTCTCAACATTGTCCAATGCAGAGTGTGGGGGAGTGTGACCCTGATGAAGCTGGAAGGGGGTATGGCAGAAAAGGCCTGAGGAGATAGTACCCTCCCCAGTACCTTGTCTGTGACGGCTACTTTCTCCTCCTTTTCAGATGAGCTGCCATATCTCAAGTGTCCTTTGCACACAGTGCTTAAACTCACACCTGTGGCTTATGGTGAGTGCTCCCAACCTCATCTGAATAAAAACACATAGAGGGCATGAACATGCTTTCAGTGCATACCATTTGCCTAGCAGAGTCCTGGGGGAAGTTTCTTGGGTGGGTAATTGGATGTCCTGGTGAAGGAGGAATTGGCAATAACAGGATGAGGCAGGGAAGAACTGGAATGGCCTCTAAATCCAGGGCCTGTCCTCAACTTTCTCTGGCTCTACCAAAGCACTAAGCATGGAACACTAACCTGTATAAGGAGAGGTCCCCAAAGGGGATCAGAGGAGTAAGTGTAGGTTGGACCAGATTGAAGAAAGTTCAGAGAATGACCCGGTAAGTTTAGACTATCTCTTGGGACATTAGTTTGCTATGAAATATTTATGAGCAGGGGAGGGAGAGACTCAAAAATCTTCTGGGGTATGAATAGGGAAGACAGTGCACTGAAGCCCAAAGTAGTTTGCAATCCACAGGGATGGAGCTAAGGGGGGGCTTCCATAGGCATTCGACCTCCTCTCACAGCCCCCATGCCCCAGAGTGATACCACTCCTTTTTATTCAGGCTCTCAGAACTCCTTTGTGACCATTCACATCTCTGTTGTTTCCATAATCATTTTTGTCCTCTAAAAAGAATTTACCTTGGACTGATTGCCCCAAGGCAGTGGCCCTGGGACTCTTCAAGCACTTCAGCACTTAACACAGCTTAGGAGGTCCACAGGGCTCCATCACTATTATATATATTAGATTGCTGTCTCACAGAATACAAAAGTTGGGGGAGTCCCCAGAGATCATCTATTCCCATCTCCTTCCCATTATCAGTTGAGCAACTGAAGCTTCGAGAACATTGAGACTATTAGGGGCAGCTGGGAGAACATCCCATTAGCTTCTCTTAGACCTGGTGTCTTCCCCATACAACACACAGCTGGTCTATAGTCCCCTCCCTACAGAACAGTCACAATCTCCACACAGTGTGGAGCTCAGGGTATAGGTAGTGATGGGTGAGGGAGCAAATGACAGCTCAGGGAAGATCTGTACTTAACCTTGGGGACTTATGGATGGACTGGTTGTTCTTTCTGAGGCTGCAAAGTGGAGTCCATCTACCTGAACGTGGAAGCTGTAAACACACATCGGGAGAAACCTGAGGTAGGTGAGGGACTCTGTGGCCTAAGCTAGTACATGGCGAAAGAGCCAACCCACACAGAAATACCACCCCAATCCCACAGAGCTTGGGTGTTTCATACCAACAGGTAGAATAACCAGCATCCAGAAATGCAGGAACCATGGCCCAGGCCTGAGGTGCCAAAGAGATGCAGGACTAGAGCAAGCCCTACCCCAAAGTCCTCAGGTTGAGATTCCCCAGAGGCTTGCCTGAGAAAAGGGTCAGAATCCAGACCTGGCTGAAGGAGAGGAGCCTGTCAGTGAGGACAAGAGTCAGGGGAGGGTCGGGGTCTCCACAGGGCTGGCTCATTCCTATTAATCCTGGGCTCTCTCCTCTCAGAATGTGGACATCACCCGAGAACCTGAGGAAGCTCTGGACACTGTCCCTGCCCACTACTGAGCCTTTTCCAAGAAGTCAAACTGCCTTAGCTCTACCTCCCACCTTTAAGAGCTGCTATCCTTGCACTTCTCTTACCTTAAGACCCTGGACTTGGCCTACAGGTCTTGATTTCTAGCTACAACCAAGGAGCTGTGTAGTTCTGAATAAAACTTTTCCTTTCTTAATTACCAAACCCTTATTAATAAAGATTTTTCTTGCTGCCTATAAAAAGGGAGAAGTCATTGTAAGTCTTCTCCCACAAGATCTTAAGATCCCAATCTTGTGAAATGCCTCTGGTACTGTGGGGTGTTGAATGGATGAGGGCTTCCTAGAGGGAAGGGTTCTGGGGTAGCACCTCTCAACATGAGGGAGGAGATAAGTCTCTGTGAGTACGTATGGCCCTTGCTCTTTGGTGTGCAGCATGGCTGAGGACAGGCACCTTCATTTGTACACTCAGAAGAATCTGTACCTGGACCACAGTGTTCCTCTCTTCTCTAACTCCTGTTCCCATCCTGAGTGATTTCACAGTTCATACAAATTATCCAAATAATACCCTGGCCTCCAAGTTCCCTGGCCCCCTCAACTCCAGTGATCAGTTCCCCCTCAGCCATCCACTCCATGGGTCTTGGCATCATCTAGACATCCTGCCCCCAGTACGACTGCTTAAATGCAAGGATCCCACTATCTGACCCCTGGCCCCTAGTCCTTACAACTCTGTGTCATCTACAGGATCCCTAGAAGCATGGCTCCCACATAGTGGGCATGCGTGTAGTATTCTTGAATGAATAATGTTTGTTCTTGTACTGCATCAAGAGTATAATCCTCTGATTCCTCTATTGTCTTAGAATCCACTACTTCTCTTCCTCCTCATTGTTCTACCATCACTAGCCAGCTTGAATCCCATGTTCCATTTCTTCAGCCACTCTCCATGCATCTAGGTATCTGCAGTCTGGTGGTGAAGAGACAGATTCATATACCCACTGCCTTGGTTCCTTTGTTCTTCCATCATAGCCACCAGCAAGACCCAAATCTTGTATAATCCACATTACTTTTGGGGGGGATGATCTACTGCTTGAAACAAAGTACATTTATCTGCTTCCACAGCCACCCTTAAATCCTATTCAAACTCAGGGTCCCCTTCTACTCCCTGGCATTCTACCCCATCCCACCTTTTCAGGCATGGGCTACTTCAGTAAATTCTTTACTATTCTATATCTACCTTCTGTCCTTTACTGGCTTTTGCCTCCACATTCTCTGCAACATGCTCAGATCTCTCTCTCTTATCTCAAGAAAACCCTCCTTTGTTCCTGTGTCCACATCTAGTTCCATTCTTTCTCTCTGTTCTTAAACAAATGTCTCAAAATGGATGTATATTTACTCTCCAGAACCCTCTCCCTCTGCCTTCTATCCTAGGCCTTTCCCCTCTATATCTTTTTTTTAATTTTTTTTTAATTTCTTTTCAGTGTAACAGTATTCATTGTTTTTGTACCACACCCAGTGCTCCATGCAATCCGTGCCCTCTCTAATACCCACCCCTGGTTCCCCCAACCTCCTACCCTCCACCCCTTCAAAACCCTCAGATTGTTTTTCAGAGTCCATAGTCTCTCATGGTTCACCTCCCCTTCCAATTTCCCTCAACTCCCTTCTCCTCTATATCTTTGCTCAAGCTATAATCTCCTTGCCTGCTATGCTTCTTCCAGGTCTCTATCCCACTGAAATCATACTTTCATTTTAGCCTAAATCTGCAGCCCACCTTCTCTGAAGAGCTACAGTAATCTCTAGTTCTTTTTTTTTTTAAGATTTTATTTATTTATTTGACAGAGAGAAATCACAAGTAGGCAGAGAGGCAGGCAGAGAGAGGGGGGGAAACAGGCTCCCTGCTAAGCAGAGAGCCCGATGCAGGCCTCAATCCCAGGACCCAGAGACCATGACCTGAGCCGAAGGCAGAGGCTTAAACCCACTGAGTCATCCAGGAGCCCTCTAGTTCTTCTATGAACCTGAAATGTCACTACAACAACCTAAACATATTAAAAGACAGAAAAAAAACTCCAATTCATCTTGCAAATTTAATGTAACTCTGATATGAAAATATGACAGCACACAAGAAGCAAACAACAAAGTAGATCACCAAGCAGATTTTTCATAGCGTGTCACCCTCGGCTGATTGATAATATCTGCTTATACTGCTGTGTGGACAAAAATTCCAAGGATGTACCTTGGTTCCTTGGGAAGAACTGCTGCAATTCATTAGCCATATCTGTAAACCTGGGAAATAAACCTGAAAACAAAACACCAAACAGGAACACATTTTAGTACCAAATATACTGTTTTCTCATACTTCCTTCGTTGTCCTCATCTCCCCACCCAAACCTCCCACTTTGGGGTTCCTTATAGCATTTCCCAGCCCTTACACCCATCCCCAAGGACCATGGCTGTGGAAATGTAATTACCTGAAACCTCACTAGCCATAGGAGAAGCTACAGGCACCAAGGCTGGTGGCTCCACCACCAAAGCCAGCACCATTTCTTGGTCCACCGCCAAAGCCAGCACCACTGCTTGGTCCACTGCTGAAGCCAGCACCTGTGCTTGGTCCACTGCTGAAGCCAATGATAGAACTGGGTCCACCATTGAAGCTGGTGCTGGTGCAGGGTTCGCCAATAAAGCCTGTGCTGGTGTTGGAACCACTGCCAAAGCCAATGATGGTACTTGGTCCTCCGTTGAAGCTGTTATTAAACCCAGCACCAAAGCCATCACTGATGCTGAGGCCACCACTAAAGCCAGCACTTGTGCCAAGTGTGCTGCTAAAACCAGCATTGGTGCCCAGTCCATCACCAAAGCCATCGCTTGAGATCAGTCCACCACCAAAGCCAGCACTGGTGCTCAGTCCACTACCAAAGATAGCACTGGTCCCTAGTCCACTACTGAAGCCAGCACTAGTGCTCAGTCCACCACTAAATCCAGCACTGCTGTTTAACCCACTGCCAAAGATGAAACCAGCAGTGGTACGGGATCCATCACCAAAACTAGCAGTGGTAACACCACTAAAGCAGGCACTAGTGCTAGGAGGGCCACCAAAGCATAGGTTGGCGTTAGACACACTGCCAAAACAGAGGCTGGTGCTAGGAACTCCACCAAAGCCAATGCTGGTACTGGGAGTAATGCCAAAGTCAGTAGTAGTGGTAAGTGCCCCACTGAAGTCAGCACTGGTGCTGAACACACTGCCAAAGCCAGAGATGGTGCTGGGTGCACTGCTGAAGCTGGCACTAGTGCTAACAGCACTGTTAAAACCAGCACTGGTGTTGAGTGCACCACCAAAACCAACACTGGTGCTGAATGCACCACCAAAGCTGGCACCAGTGCTGGGAGAGCCACCAAAGCAGATACTGGTGCTTAGTGTGCCACCAAAGTCAGCGCTGGTGCTGGAAGAACCACCAAAGGAGACACTGGTGCTGAGTACTCCATCAAAACCATTGGTGGTGCTAGGAGAGCTGCCAAAGCAGATACTGGTATTAAGTGTGCCACCGAAGCTGGCACCGGAGCTGGGAGAGCCACCAAAGCAGACACTAGTGCTCAGTGTGCCACCGAATCCAGTGCTGGTGCTAAGTGCCCCACTAAAGACTGTGCTAGTTCTGGGTAGACTGCCAAAACTGCTACTGGTAATGAGTGCACCACTGAAACCAGCAGTGGTGCTGAGTGTGCCTCCAAAGCCAGAGCTGGTTCCACCACTGAAACCAGGACTGCTGCTGAGTGGGACACTGAAACTGGAGCTGACCCCACCACCAAAGCCGGCACTGGTACAAGGTGTGCCACCAAAGCTAATGCAGGCTTCACTGTTGAAACTAGAGTTGGTGCTCGCTGCACCACTGAAGCTAATGCTGGCTGCACCGCTGAAACTAGTGCTAGTGCTGGGTATGCCACTAAAGCAAATGCTGGCTGTGCTGCTGAAGCTGGCACTGGTCTTGGGTGTGCCACCAAAGCTAGTGCCAGCTCTGCCACCAAAGCCACCACTGGGACTGGGCACACCACTGAAGCTAATACAAGCGCTATCGCTGAAGGTAGCCCTGGTGCTAACTCCTCTGCTGAAGTCGATGTTGGTGCTGGCTTCTGCATTTTCTTGAGCTCTGGTCTCAATTTCAAATGAAAATCTGTTCCAGGACTGAGCATCATCGCCTAACTCTTCCCTTGTTAGGCAGTCGATATCCATGTCATCCCAATTCCAGGGCCCAGCCACAGCTTCCTCTCCAATCCCCATTTGGGCTCTTGCCTCAGCCCTTGCCTCAGTCTCAGCCGCAGCCACAGCTGCAGCTTGGACTTCCATCTCCACTGCCTCCCGGCACTGAGCAGCCCAGTCCTTGGCGTACCTGAAATGGGAATGATAATCAATATAAAGACAAAAACATTTGTAATTATCTATTATGTACATACAATGGGCTCTGTATAAAATCACGAGCAGTATTTTTTTTTTAAATTCTTATTTTCCTGGGGCTCTATCAGTCCTGAAATCCAATTGCAGCTCTGATAACTAAGGTGCTGGGTGACCTTGGACAAGTCACTTAACCTAACTGAGAAGAGGGGAAATGATAAGAGAGTATGTTATGGATTGAATGTTTGTGTCCCTCCCTCCAAATTCATATATTAAAGCACCAGCTTCCAGTGTGACTATATTTGGAGACTGGGCCTTTACGGAAGTAGAGTTAAATGAGGTCATAACAGTGGGGCCCTGGTCCAATAAGATTCCTGTTTTCATAAGAGGCTCTTTATCCACCCTGTGAGAACACAGCAAGAAGACGTTCATCTGCAAGCCAGAGGGAGAGACCTCATCAGAAACTGACACTGCTGGAACTTAATCTGGGACTTCCAGCCTCCAGAACAGTGAGAAAATAATTTTCTGTTGTTTAAGGCACCCATTTTGTATAATTTTGTTAGGACAGTGCAAGAAGACTAATAGAAATTATGAAAGAAAGAATGAAATAATGTAAATCTTAGGTTCAGCAGCATTCTCAGACATCGGCAAAGTTCCATATGCTTATATACTAACTGCAGACTGCCCTGTACCTAACCATCCCTGCACATAGTCTGCCCCAGTTAGGGTACCCTTAATATGACAAGTCAGGGCAGTTCTCCTATTACCTTGAATGCAAACTTGAGTACTTTCACCTTGCTAGTCTCATGGTAGGAGCGCAAGCCCCAGAAGAACTCATATTCTGGTGGTCTGCTGTTAGGGACCCTCTTGTACTCCAGGTACCTCGGAGAAAGGAAACGAAACTTGCTTCTAACCAAACAAATCTGTTGTGTAACCACTCGGCACCAGGTGACAACTTCCTTCAAATACTAAACTCAACTCCTGGAGGAGGATTTCTAAGACCCTCCTTCCCCAGACTCACTCCCAAACACAGTTCATGGTATTGGTTTCCAATATTGTCATTTCCCTTTGGACCCGTGCAAGGCAGTCACTTGATGCTTCAGAGAAGGTATGTATAGGGCATGATGTCACAGGAAGGCCAAAGTATCTTGCCACCTGTGAGGAGTAAACCCAAGTTCCTGTTGGGTGTGTTATAAACAGAGGAGCCATTATTCAGGCACCCTGTTCTGAGCACACCCCAAAGCAAGGGCCTTGTCTTTGGTCTAGCCCAGTCCTGGAACTGTCACTCATGGGAATTATGGACAGGACTCAGTTCTAGGGCATAGGATGCCCATTCCACCTCTAAATCTAGTGGCTGACTGAGTACTTTCTGAACCAGACCAGCACACTCAGAACACTTCAGGGTCAGACAAAGCCCCCAAACACCACTTACTTCTGCTTCACAAATTTGTCTGTGATGAGCTTCCTTACTTCCCCAAAGAGCGAGTGCCTTACCCTGATAATGGGAAAAATAACCCATAAACAGAGATGAAAACTTTCCAGATGAGGGAAGAGACATTTCTGAACATGGAAGAGACCTCTCTAGAACATGCAGCAGTCCCAATGAAACCAGAAAAGTAGTGAACACATGGTCACTAGAAGCAGTAACTTGAGGCCAGATGGTTCTTTGTCAGGGATGCCCCTGAAGTTCTAGCTTCTATCTCAGGTTAGAATGACATAGGGGTGGGAAGATGCAGAGAGTTCAGGACCATTTTCCCCACCCACCCAGCTCAGAACCCTGGACCCTTTACCAGCACCCCCACCCATTCCACCAGACCACCAGACTGATGCAATCCTGGAACCATCTTTTCTTTCCAAACGACAACATGGACAGCAAGCACTGAGAGGGCCCAATCATACCCAGGGCGCAGCCCCAGCTTGCGCAGCACCTCCCAGATGACAGCTGCAAGAGGAGGCAAGAGGAGACAGGGACAGAAAATGAGCATGTGGAATTCCAACTGTGGCCACCCATTCAGCTGCATGCCTACCCACTCACCCTCACTGGACCGATTTTCATTCATAAAGATGATGCTAAGAAGCACCATGAGGAGACCTAGCTTTGGTGAATCCTTAGTCCTAGGGAAATAACAGAGTAAAGGTTTATGTCCAGCAGCCATCTAGGCTATCCTCTCCCAGATTCCTGAGACATGCCTGAATTCTGCCTAGTCTATGCTTCAAGCTCTATGTGACCCTGATCAAGACACTTAGACTCTTGAGTCTCCGTCTCCTATTCAGTAAAATGTGAAAATCCAATCCTCCCCTCCCTCAGGTTGCCAAGAGGAGAGAAGAATGACTGTCATCCTAGGACAACCCAGGGACCCAGCCAATGTGAGTCCCTGCTTTCTCTCTTAGACCCCTCTGCCCGCAAAAGAACTCTAGGCAAAGCTCCAGTGATGCTCCTGTCCTTCAAGCATCATGATTTACCTGCACCAGGAAGTCCTTCCTTGAGAACCACTCTACCAAAGCCAGTAGAAAGAGAAGAAATGACAGGTCTGCTTTCCTGGGAAGCTTCTGAAGAAACAGAAAACCTTACAGGAAGAATGCACTGCTCCAGGCTTCTACACCCTTCAGTCAATCATAATAAAGCACCACTACCATGTGCAGGGCTCCAACTATGTGAGGGAGCTGGAACAGGGTGTTTTAGGACCTGTCTTCCTGCTTCTCCAAGGAGATGTGAGGAGAGATGACAGGATGGGGTAGTGACATAGATAGAAGCAGAGCCTCCCTTCCACCCCACACCTTTCCCAGCTTACGTTCCTAGTATGCCTGCAGAAGATTCCTGAGTGCGGATGAGAATATACAATCTACTTTGCTTATCAATTTCCTTCAGATTGACTCAAAATATCTGCCAAGTAAAAGAATAGCCTGTGAGATCACAAAATTCAGCCTAGGCATCAGTGAGCTTCCTGAGCATCTTGAAAATGAGCATGTGGAATTCCAACTGTGGCCACCCATTCAGCTGCATGCCTACCCACTCACCCTCACTGGACCGATTTCCATTCATAAAGATGATGCTAAGAAGCACTGTGTAGCTAGAGTTTTGAGTGTGTATGAGAAATCAGTGAGATAGTGGAGGTAAAGCACTTAGCTAAGTGGCCACCACGACAGAAAACAGGTAAGAAATGTACTATTATCAGCATCACCTTTGTTATTGTAGGGATTTAGGGAGATAGAGAATGGAGAATGAGAAGGAGAGGTGAGCATTTGAAATACATTACAGAACACATCCATCATCAGACCGGACTAAGCTGAAAGGCTTGAGTCCTAGCTGTGTTTTACCACTGACTTGCTGTGTGACCCTGAGCTAGTCTATGTTCCTACTTAAGCCACTGTATGTCCAACTGTATAGTGATGGGGATGGATTAGTGATCTCTGTGCTCTATTCCAGAAGAGACATGTAAGTCCTTGTTGATTCCAGGCTTCCCCATTGTGCCCATCCCCCAGGGCTGCCCCTTCACCTTCTCCAGAGCATAGCTTGCTTGTTCAATGATCTCTGGGAAATATTCATCATATTCTTGGATTACATCCTTCAGCATGTCTGTAGGAAGGGTGAAGTGGGAGCAGCTGGGCTGAGCAGGGGCCACGGAACTGCAGCCCTCTGTCCAGCCTGTGGGGACAGTGCAGTCTGAGTTCTCAACTGTGCTAATGGGAGATGTCAGAGTGTCGGGAGGGCAAGGGAGGACATATGGGAGAATGAAGAGGCTATAAAAGTAAATTGGTTACTCTAGGGCATGGGAGAGAAGGGAGTTGAGAGAAGATTCCAGGGAGGCAGATTGGTATAACTCTACCTGAGCGCTTGATGGGGATCTTTGTCTGGTCCTTAACCAACAGTTATTTCACCAACTTATTTGCCTGGGAGAAGAGGAATACATGGGAAGATCTCAATATGTTTTTAGAAAACTTGAATGACAAAAAAGAGGGAAAGTGAAAAAGAGAAGAGACTGGGCAGTATTGGATTCTTACCCTTTTTTGCAAAATGGCCACATCTCGGGGTGGCAGAAGCCTCCAGTCTCATGGAATCAACCTGTAATTACTGCCACCTCTCTAAACCCCATGAGATCCTTTGACTACATCATCAGAAAGAAGGAAGGTCCAGAGTCACCAGATGAAAGAGATGACTTTGTCTCCTTACCCTACCTTCTCCTGAAAATCCCCCAAACCCTTCTTATAGTGGGTCCTGACATTACAACTGACCATCCTAAGTCTTAGATATGTCTTTCACTGTCTTCCAGCCAGGAGTTTCACCCAAGGACAGGACCTGGGGTTCCTTCTCTTCTTTTGGCCACCACTAACTCTGCTTACTGTATCTCTTGCACAAATCACTTCACCTCTTTGGGACTCAGTTTTCTCAAATGTAAAACTGGAATCTATGATCCCCGGATAGAAAGAGTTACTTTCAAAACACAAAGACACAACTGTTATGAACTACCCAAGCCCCTGGTACATGGTAACTACTATGTAAATACCAGATGAATTATATCCAGGTTGTAGCTAAGTGTATGGATGTATTATTCCCCACCAATCTGTGAACTGTTAGGGAGCAGGAACTATATCACATTCTTCTCAGCATTTCCCACAGCCTATCAAAACACAGCGCCTGGCTCAGCGTAAATAAGTCTCAGTAAACTTATATAGAACAAATGAACAAACTAGGAGGATAGGAATGGAAAAGAAGAGAAAATTTTAAGGATGGTGATGTCAGAGATCTCACCTTTTGGTTCCTCTTGCCCCAGGTACTGGTTGTAGGCTCCAGACTCAACTGGGCCAGGTAGTCATCTGCCAGGGCCTGTACAGCAGCAGCAACCTGAGTCTCAAAGGCACTCATGTTGGTCTTAAAGGTGGCTATCTTGGCCTGGGGTCCTTGGTCAACAATTTTCATCTGGTTTTCAGCTGCCTGGGTCTTAGTGACAGACTTATGAACCCTGGACCCTCTCTTGACCTGCTAGGGCTTGGTTTGTGATCATTTGAGCAGCAGGTGGAGCCTCAGAGACCTCAAAGGCAGAATTTGGGCCTATATTGGCAGCTTTCTTGCCCTTGAATTTTTGGGGCCTTAGCTACTGTTGAGGCCTCAGTCTGCCTGCTAGCTCTCTCAGCATTTGGGGCCTCTAAGAGTTCAGTGTCAGTATTTATGCCCTTAACAGTTGGCTTCTTGGCTTTGGAGGCTTTATTAGTTCTGATGCAGGTTGTTGTGGCATGGGCAGTGGCTGCCTCATTATTAATTTGGCCTTGGGTGGTAGCTGTGTGGGTGGTGGTTGGAGCCAATGGGATATCAACAGCACTAGTTATGGCCTTATTGGCAGCCTTCTTAGCTTTGGAAACTTTCTTGGGCTTAGTGGGGACCATCAAAGCCTGGGAGTTGGCTGACCCACTGGTAAGTGGAGCCTGAATAGCCTGCAGGATGTCTAGTAGGTTTAGGGCCTGCAAGGATGACTTGATCTGTGTAGTGACATTCTCCTTTCCAGTTGGATATTGGGAGGCTTGGGCTGCCTTAGCAGTAACTCTCTTTATCTTACTGGCTTTCTTAGGCTCAGCAGTGAGTGAAGAAGCCTAAGTATTGGTTGCTTCAGCGGTAGCTGAAGCCTCGTTGATCTGGGGGATGATAGGCAGGTTTAAAGCCTGCAAAGTTACTTTAAGCTTGTTAGTGGCAATCTCATTGGCAGATGAGACTGTAGGGGCAGCAGGTATGGCTTTAGTAATAGACTTAATAGGGGCCTTCTTGGTCTTGCTTTTCTTAGGCCAGTTGGCTACTGGAGGGCCCATGGCCAGAGGGTCCTTAGGTGCTGCCAAGAGGTTAGGCATCAGCAAGACACTGTCCTCTTCTGTGGTCTCAGTCTGTGTATCTAGAGGGAAGTGAAGTTCCAGGCTCCCAGAGTGAAGCATAGGGCCCTATGTACTTAGGATTATGATCTGCTGAGCCATCTGGCCTCCCTACAGCCCACCCTCTCCTGGAAGGCCTCTCCTTCCTCTAATCAGTGATTGAAGGAGAGGGTAACGGAAGAGGGAGGAAACAGGAGCTAGAGTGGGGCAGGTTTTCTTCTCCTCCTCCTTCACTTTGCAGGGGGGGGACTGAGAAAGGTTAGGCAGGAAATTCTTCAACTACAGAGTGGTAAGGGGCTCAAGATTAATAAATAAACTCAGGAAGGGGCAGATGGCCTGGTGAGAATGCAGAAGCCTCACCTGGAATGGGAGCATCCTATAACCGCAGTCATTTCTCTTATTCATTTTTCTGAAAGGCCGAGTAACAGCTGAGCTGAGGGGAAGGGGCCTGAAGGGGAGAATGAGAAGGAGAGGGAGATTCACCAGACCTCCCAACTATCCTGAAAGAAGGAGTATCTCATCCAACTTTGTACCCCAAAGGCTTCAACTATTTGGTTCTCATACCTAGAAACACAGATCACCTACTTGAACCCTAGCTCCATTGCCTCCCCCAAAAAATTGCAAGTCAATTCTACAGCCCAGCCCCTTAATCTTACGCCTCGAACTGCAACTTAGTAGTGCGCATGCGTGCCAACTGGAGCACATGCGCTTTGGTGGGCTGGTCAGTCTGACCACCTCTATCTCATAGATGCCTCCCGCTCTCAGAGAAGCAGAATGTCTGGGACAAGCCCGGGACCCACTCTTCCTAACTGCGTCACATTTGGGTCCAACCCTTCCCCCAACGCCAGCCTGCTCCCTCTGCGGTACTGTTTTGCACCGCCCCTTCCCTAACACCGCCCACCTCTACTCTGCGGTACAGACACGCACCGCCCCTTCCCTATGTGCTCCCTCCCTCCTTTCTGCAGTACTTCTCAGCAACTCCCTTTTCCTTAATTCGCCCCTTCCCTCCTCTCCCCAGTGACTCCCCGCACTGCCCTTTCCCCCAAAACCGCTCCCCCACTTCCACGTCTGCAAATGACCGGTTCCACCCTTTCTGCGACATCGATACCCCACCCACAAATCCGACGATATTATGCTTTTGTGTATTCCTTGTTCCCGAATACTAAGAGGTTCTGTCCCTTCCCTTTTCAAACCGTAATCAACCAAGTCCTAGCCCCTCTTCCGTTCTGTCTGAGCCAGGTCATTCTTGCTATTCAAAAGGGATTCTGCCCCGCATTTTCTGGGTCCTGACCCCTACTTTCTGTGGCCCAAACTGGATCCTGTCCCCATTCACCAGCCTCCCGGAGATCTGCCATAGCTTATCACCCTCCCAAACTGGGTCCTGCTCCTTTCTACTGCCTGAACGATTGTTTTATCTTCCCGCAGTCCGAATCGGGTCTGCATCCCTCCTTTCTGCGGCCCGAACAGAGTCCAGATGTTTCCATTATAAGGCCCAAAGGGGATTCTGCCCCCTCTATCTCCCGTATGAACAGGGTCCAAGTACCCCCAAACCCGAGCACATTAATGCAGTTAGCTCCTGAACCCGCGGCAGGTTTTCTTCAACTTAGGGTGTGTGGAGTCAAGCACATTAAAGCCATAGCCCAGAGGCTCCCACAGGTCTTCACTAAAGCTGGGCACCTTTAGCTCACCTCGTTCTCTGGAGTCCAGAAGGCGTCCGCTCTCTCCAAGCTTCTCCTTAGGTCTGAGCTTGTTGGCTTCCCCTCCCCAGCCGGAAGTGGTCCTGCCTTTTTCCACCTCCAGAGGGGTCTCCTTCCCTGCTTGTCAACCTCCTCCTTCACGCTCTAATTCCAACTTTCCATTCTCCTCAGTGTGGTTTCTTTTCTGCTTACTATCGGTTATTCAGTCATCGCCTTTTCCTAGTCCCATTTGATTTTTCTATCCCCCACCATTCATTATTATCCCCATTCATATTTGATTCCTCTGTTCCCTCTAAGAGGACTGTGCTTCTCTGAGCTCCTATATCCCTTCCTACAGCCCTCTCTATGCCAACACTAATTATAGAGTGTGTTGTTGTAGTGTGTGTCTGGGTCTCTCTCCCCAGCTGTTCTGGGGGCAGGGCACCAGTTCATACTCTTTTCCCTCTCTCAAGTGTGACCAACTTAAGACATTTAGAGACTCTAAACAGTAAGAGATAGGGTGCCCCCACAACATATACAATTCAGAATAAAAACAGTAAAGGTAAAAAAGGCTACCTTTTTTTTTTTAATCCCTGATGACTATATTGCTGCTTTCAGTGAATATCAACTTACCCGAAAATTTTTATTATTCCTCCTTTCCTGGTGCACTAAGCAAGTACTTAGACTCTCTCGTGAAATTGAGCACTGTTCCCAAGTGCAACAAACAGTTCTGCTTGGGCATTTATTTATTCACTCAATCCTTAATTATACACTGAGCACGCAGCTATGTCAAGGCATTCACTGGTTGTGGGCAAACAAAGACCAGTAGGATAGGGTGCCTGTCCCTAAAAGAACTCAAATCTATTTTTTCTAAATATTGTTTTAAATGAGTTACTTTTCAAGTTTTTATTTTAATTCCAGTTAGTTAACATACTGTGTGATATTTTAATTTCAGGTGTACAGTATGTGATTCAGCACTACAAATACATCACCCTGTGCTCATCAGGACAAGTGCACTCCTCAATCCCCATCACCTAATTTAACAGATCTCCTCACCAATCTACCCTATGGTAACCATAAGTTTGTTCTCTATAATTCAGAGTCTGTTTATTGATTTCTCTCTCTCTCTCCTTCTCTTTTTTCCCTTTTTGTTTTGTTTCCTAAATACCACACATGACTGAAATCATATAGTATTTGACTTTCTGTCGTTATCTATATGTCTGTTTTTGTGCCAGTACCATGCTTTCTTTATCACTACAGTTCTGCAATGTAATTTGAAGTCCACAATTGTGATGCCTCTAGCTTTGCTTTTCTTTTTCAAGATTGCTTTGGCTCTTCGGGGTCTTTAGTGGTTCCATACAAATTTTAGGACTGTTTGTTCTAGCCCTGTGAAAAATGCTATTTGTGTTTTGATAGGTAGTGCAATAAATGTGTAGATTGCTTTGGGTAGTATAGATATTTTAACAATATGTGTTCTTCAAATCCATGAGCATGGAAAGTCTTTCCATTTCTTTGTGTCCCTTCAATTGCTGTCATCAGTGCTTTATGGTTTTCAGAGTTCAGATCTTTCACCTCTTTGGTTAGGTTTATTCCTAGGTATCTTATTATTTTTGGAGGAATTTTTAATGGGATTGTTTCCCTTAATTTCTCTTTCTGCTGCTTTGTTATTGGTGTATAGAAATGTAATGGGTATGTCCACAGTGATTTTGTAATCTTTGACTTTACTGAATTTGTGTACCAGGTCTAGCAATTTTTTGATGGAATCTTCTGGTTTCCTATATAGAGTATCATGTCACCTATAGATAGTGAAAGTTCTCCTTCTTCCTTGCCTATACAGATGCTTTTTATTTCTTTTCATTGTCTGATTGCTGTGGCTAAGACATCCAATATTATGTTAAATAGCAGTGGTAAGAGTGGACATCTCTGCCTTGTTCCTGACTGTAAAGGAAAAGCTCTCAGTTTTTTGTGTTTTGTTTTTGTTTTTGTTTTTGTTTTTCCCAATGAGGAAAATATTAGCTGTGGGTTTCCATATAGAGCATTTTTATATTGAGATATGTTTATTTTACACTTTTTTTTGAGGGTTGTTATCATGATTAGATGTTGTACTTTGCTAAAGGCTTTTTCTGCATCTATTGAAATGATCATAGGGTTCTTATCCTGTTTTTATTAATGTGCTGTATCACACTGATTTGTGAATATTGAACCACCTTTGCAAGACATGAATGAATTCCATTTGATCATGATGAATGTCTTTTTAATGTATTGTTAGATTCTGTTTGCTAATATTTTATTGAGAATTTTTGCATCTATATTCATCAGGAATATTGAACTGTAATTCACCTTTTCAATGGATTCCTTACCTGGTTTTGATATCAGTGTAATGTTGGCTTCATAGAATAAATTTGGACATTTTCTTTCTTTTTTCATTTTTTGAATCATTTGAAAAGAATAGGTATTAACTATTCTTTAAATGTTTCATAGAATATGCCTGTAAAGCCATTTGGCCCTGGACTTTTGTTTGTTGGGGACGTTTGATTACTGATTTAATTTCTTTGCTGGTTATGGGTCTGTTCAAGTTTTGTAATTCTTCCTCTTTCAGTTTTGGTAATTTTTATGTTTCTCAGCATTTATCCATTTCTTACAGATTGACCAGTTTGTTGGCATAGACCTTTTCATAATATTGTCTTATAATTCTTTGTATCTTGTGGTGTTGCTTGTTATTTTTCCTCTCTTGTTTGTGATTTTATTTATTTGGGTCCTTTCTTTTATCTTTTTGGCAAGTCTGGCTAGAGGCTTATCAATTTTATTGATATTTTCAAAGAACCAGCTCCTGGGTTTATTGATCTATTTCTTTTTTTTTTAATTTTTAGTTTCTATATCATCTATTTTTGCTTGAATCTTTATTATTTCCTTCCATCTGCTGGCTTTAGGCTTCATTTGTTCTTTTTCTACCTCCTTTAAGTGTAAGTTTTGGTAGTTTATTTCTGATTTTTCTTGCTTCTTGAGGTAAGAATGTATTGCTATTTTTTTTCTCTCTTAGGAATGCTTTTGCTATAATCCAAAGGTTTTGAACCTTTGTGTTTTCATTGTTACTTGTTTCCATGTATTTTTAAAATTTCTTCTTTGATTTCCTAGTTGACTAATTTATTGTTTAGAAGCATGTTCTTTAACCTCCGTGTATTTGTGGTCTTTCTAGATTTTTTCTTGTAATTAATGTAGTTTCATAGTATTGTGGTCAGAAAAGGAGCATGGTATGAATTCAATATTTATCTATTTGTTGAGCCTTGATTTGTGACCTAATATGTGATCTATTCTGAAGAATGTCTCATGCACACTTGAGAAGAATGTGCGTTCTACTGCTTTAGGATGAAATGTTCTGAATATATCTGTTAAGTCCATCTTCTCCAGTGTATCATTCAAGCCCATTGTTTCCTTGTTGATGTTCTGTTTAGATGCTCTTTCCATTGATGTAAGTGGGTTGTTAAAGTCCCCTAATATCATTGTATTATTATCCATTAGTTACTATATTTTTGTTAATTCATTTACATATTTGGGTACTCCCATGTTGGGTCCATAAATAATTATGGTTGTTATATTTTTTGTTGAATCATTCCTTTTATGATTATACAGTGCCCTTCTTTGTCTCTTGATAAAGTCTTTGTTTTAAAGTCTAGCTTGTCTGATATAAGTATTGCTTTTCTGACTTTCTTTTGACATCCATTTGTGTGATAAATTATACTCCATCCCCTCACTTTCATTCCAAAGGTGACTTTTGGTCTGAAATTACACTTTATAGGCAGCATATAGGTCTTTTTTTTTCTTAATTCATTCTGACACCCTTTGTTATTTGATTGGAAATTTAGTCAATTTACATTCAAAGTAATTACTTTTTGAGAGAGAGAGACAAAAAGAGTGAGGGAAGGAACAGAGGGAAAGTGAGAAAGAGAGGGAGGGTCCATACCCTGCATGGAGCCTTACATGAGGCTTGATTTCATGACCCTGAAAACATGATCTGAGCTGAAGTCAAGAGTTAGATGCTTATTCAACTGAACCACCCAGGCACCCCCAAAGTTATTATTAAGATATGTATGTATATAGTGCCATTTTATTACTTGCTTTGTCATTGTATCTGGAGATTTTCTCTAATCTTTTCCTGTTGTTTTTCTTTTTTTTTTTTTTTTCACCTTTGTTCTCTCCTTTCTACTAAAAAGTCTCCCCTTTGATATTTCTTGCAGGTCTGGTTCAGGGGTCAGGAACTACTTTATTTTTTGTTTGTCTGACATAGTCTTTTTATCTCTCCTTCTATCCTGAATGAGAGTCTTGCTGAATAAAGTATTCTTGGCTGCAGATTTTTCCCATTCAGCACTTTTACTATATCATGCCACTCCCTTCTGGCTTCCAAGTATTTCTCCATCTGGCCTTATGGGTTTTCCCTGGTACATCAAGGACTTCTTTTCTCTTGATGCTTTTAAGATTTATTTTTATCACAATATTTAGCAAATTTAATTACATTATGTCTTGGTGCTGGCCTGCTTTTGTTAATTTTGATGGGAATTCTCTGTGCCTCCTGGACCTGGATATCTGTTTCCTTTCCCAGAGTAGGTAGTTTTCATCTATTAAAATTTCTGCCCCCTTTTCTCTCTCATCTCCTAGAACTCCTGTAATACAAATGTTATTACATTTGAGGGAGTCAGTAAGTTCCTTAAGTCTATTCTCACATCACATAATTGTTCTTTCTCTCTTTTGTTCAGCTTCATTACTTTCTATTACTTTGTCTTGTAGGCCAGCAATTCATTCTTTTTTTTCAATTTATTTTATTTCTTTTCAGTGTTCCAGAATTCATTGTTTATGCACCACACCCAGTGCTCCATGCAATACATGCCCTCCATAATACCCACCACCAGGCTCACCCAATCTCCCACTCCCCTGCCCTCCAAAACCCTCAGTTTGTTTCTCAGAGTCCACAGTCTCTCATGGTTTGTCTCCCTCTCTGATTTCCCCCAACTCACTTCTCCTCTCCAACTCCCAATGTCTTCCGTGTTATTCCTTATGCTCCACAAGTAAGTGAAACCATATGATAATTGACTCTCTCTGCTTGACTTATTTCACTCAGCATAATCTCTTCCAGTCCGGTCCATGTGGATACAAAAGTTGGGTATTCACCCTTCCTGATGGAGGCATAATACTCCATTGTATATATGGACCATATCTTCTTTATCCATTCATCCATTGAAGGGCATCTTGGTTCTTTCCACAGTTTGGTAACTGTGGCCATTGCTGCTATGAACATTGGGGTACAGATGGCCCTTCTTTTCATTGCATCTGTATCTTTGGGGTAAATACCCAGTAGTGCAGGGTCATAGGGAAGTTCTGGTCTTTTTTTTTTTTAAGATTTTATTTATTTGACAGAGAGAGAGAGAGATCATAAGTAGGCAGAGAGACAGGCAGAGAGAAAGAGGGGGGAGGGAGCAGGGAGCAGAGAGCCCAACACGGGGCTCCATCCCAGGACCCTGGGATCATGACCTGAGCCGAAGGCAGAGGCTTTAACCCACTGAGCCACCCAGGCACCCTGGAAGTTCCATTTTTAATTTCTTAAGGAATCTCCACACTGTTTTCCAAAGTGGCTGCACCAACTTGTATTCCCACCAACAGTGTAAGAGGGTTCCCCTTTCTCTACATCCTCTCCAACACATGTTGTTTAGTGTCTTGTTAATTTTGGCCATTCTAACTGGTGTAAGTCAAACTCTCTTTCTTTGCAGATGACATGATACATTATATGGAAAACCCAAAAGACTCCACCCCCAAACTACTAGAACTCATATAACAATTCAGTAATGTGGCAGGATACAAAATCAATGTACAGAAATCAGTTGCTTTCTTATACACTAACAATGAAAATATAGAAAGGGAAATGAGAGAATCGATTCCATTTACTATAGCACCAAGAACCATAAGATACCTTGAGATAAACCAAAGAGATAAAGGATCTGTACTCGAGGAGCTACAGAACACTCATGAAAGAAATTGAAGAAGACAGCAATTCATTCTTCTGCTTCTTCTAGCCGGCTGTTCATTGCATCAAGCCAGTTTACAATCTCATTTACTTCACTCTTTATCTCTGATTCTTTTTCAACTATTTTATTTTTGTAGTAAAGGTCTCACTGCTGTCTTCTATTCTTTTCTCAAGGCCGGTGAGTATCCTTCTGATCACTGCTTTAAATTCTCCATCAAGAATGTTACCTGTACCTGTGTCACCTAGATCTCTGACTGTAGCCTTATCCTGTTCTTTTATCTGGGACATAATACTCTATGTTGGCATTTTGTCTAAGCCTCTGCCTTCTTCTCTGTATTAGAAAAACCAGTTATGTCTTTGGCTCCTAAAATGAATGCCTTAAGAAGAGATCATGTAGTGCCTAGGGATTTGTGCTTCAGAAAGTGTCTTTGGTGTGTGCTGTGTGCACTCTGCTGTTGTAGTTTGGCTGCTCTATCCTTCAGATCAGTCATTTGCAGAGGATTTCCTTGCCTACTGTGGACAGTGTTTGGTCCCTGGCCTGAATATAGTGAGCTAGGTGTGTTCCAATTTGTTCGTGGAATGAGACCTGATACCACCTCCACCAGAACTGAGATCCTTCAGAACTCTCTGGTTTGGAAACATGGTGTGGGCAGACATGTTTGTGCTGGTCTTCTGGGGGAAGGACACACTGCATTAGGAATGAGGCAAGTGTGAATGAGAAGGACAATCCTGCCAGAGTACAGGGGTTGGGGCTTGGTGTATGCAAGTTAAACAGCCAGTGTCAGCACTGTGTTGCTCCCTGCAGGTGGCTTTCTATTTATGCTGAATAGCAGGGGAGGGAAAAGGCACCAGTCAGCTCTCTTGTTCCCAAAGAGTTGTCTCTATGAATGTTACCTCACAGGGACACAAGTTCTGAGAAGAGTGCATAACCTCCTCCCTTTATGTCTCAGGTGTTCTTCAGATTGTTGTCTCCATGTTGACTGCCTGTGGATTGTTTACTTGCCCTTTCTGCAGGAGCAGAGCAGTGCCCTCCAAACTCTGTCCCAGCAAAGTTCACTGACCTTTAAAACTCCAGGCTAAGTCCAGCTGCTTTTAAGAATTCAAGAAATTCAACTCCTCTCATCTTTCAAACCCATGGCTTCAGGGGAACATTATCCATGTGCATTCCCATGTGTGTTCCTCTGTTGCCCTTCTTCATGACCACAACTCACTCCCCTCCATAACACCCACAATCTGTTTCTCCCCTAAATCTTATCTTTGCACTTCCTACCTTCTTCAATATGGCCTCTTCTCTCCCACTGATTGTGGAGTTTGTTCTGTCAGACTTCAGGTCAGTTTCTGGAGAACTTAGCTTAATTTGATAGTTATCTAACTGTGTTTGTGGGATGAGATGAACCTAGGGCCCTCCTACTCTGCCACTATCCTCCCCAACTCTCCCAATGGTCAATTAATTTCTTTTCCTTTCTTTCTTTTTTTTTTCCTTCTGCATGCAACCTGCTGAAATATGTTTTTTTATTTTTATTTTTTTCATTTGATTTTATTTTTTCAGTGTTCCAAGTTTCATTGCTTATGCACCAATCCCAGTGCTCCATGCAATATGTGCCCTCCTTATTGACCACCACCAGGCTCACCTAACCCCCCACCCCTCTCCCCTCCAAAACCCTCAGTTTGTTTCTCAGAGTCCACAGTCTCTCATGGTTCTACTCCCCCTCCAATTTCCCCCAATTCACTTTTCCTTTCCTTCTCCTAATGTCCTCCATGTTATTCCTTATCCTCCACAAGTAAGTGAAACCAGATGATAAATGACTATCTCTGCTTGACTTATCTCACTCAGCATAATCTCCTCCAGTCCACTCCATATTGATACAAAGTTTGAGTATTCATCCTTTCTGATTTTTACTGAAGTTGCCAAGACATTTCAATGAAGAAAGGAAAGCCTACCTAACAAATGGTTATGAAACAATGGTAAAAAGCATAATTCAGAACCACAAATATTATCAGGGAAAAAGAATAATTTTATAAAATAATAAGGAAGTTAATTCTTCAAAAACATTTAACTTCCTGAAGTTTATATGCAAAATACAACAGAACATCAAAAAATATGAGACAATAAGTTATAGAACTGAAAAGAAGAATAGATAAATCAACAATAATGGCTGGAGAATTTATAACTCACTTCTAAGTAACTGGCAGAACAGTAAGGATATAGAAGACCTGAATAACACTACCAAACAACTAGGTCAAATTCAAAATTATAGAAAACACTAGACCAATAGCAGCAACAAAAATAAAACATTTTCTTGTCAAATGTACACAGACATTTCATCAAAACAAAAAACCTACATTCAGATCCATAAAACAAATCTCATTACATTAAAAAAATAAAAATTGTAGAAAGTATGCACTTGAACCATAATAAAAACTAGAAATGAATAACAGAAAGATATCTACCTTACCTAAATATATGAAAATTAAATCACAATTCAAAATAAACATCAGTTAAAAACAAGTTTTGAGAGAAATTTTAAAATAATTTGAACTAAAGAGGAGTTAAGATGATAGAGGAGGAGGAGGGGAAATCTAAGCTTCTTTCCTCCCTCTAACACAGTTAGATAGTTATCAAATCATTTTGAACACCTAATAAATCATTCAAAGGTCTAAGAGAACAAAAACTGCAAGTCTACAAGTAGAAAAGAGACCACATTTTAGAAGGTAGTAAGTGCAGAGAGTTGATTTGGGGGAGATATAACTGCGGGTACTGCAGAGGGGAGGAAGCCTGCTTAAGGAGACTACCACAAAGTATGATAAGTAATTAGACACAAAATCTGAGCTTTTAGAAGTCCGGTCTTGTGGGGGACACACCTAGTTTAAAGGTGCTCATGTGGAGAAGTGGGGCAGAGTCATGAGTGACAGTATGGCCTGAAGATTCCCTGGGTTGCAAGAAGAATCGGTGTCACCAATATGCGGCACTGTTCCGAGGCACAGGAGCAGGGATGTTGGCTGAGAGCAGTGAGACTTGGTGCTGTGTTTCTGCTCTATTTTGCCATGAACTCTGAAATGCTGCAAAGCCACATGACTGCTTTCTTGGGACAGGTCAGCAAATGGGAAAATTGTGGTGAGAAGCTTCTCCAGACTATCAGTGAAGATCCATGTAACAGGAGTCACTAAAATTTGTACTTTTGAAACTCAGTAATGCACCTGAGATAAAAAGCAGGGCGAACACAGGGTTCTGACAGAAACCAGGGACACAAGAGGGGTGACTAGTTGCTCTGTGAAGGTTTACTGAAGAGTGGGGCTGTGAAATTTCAGCTCTAGGGTTAGAGAGAAGAATGCCACCATATTTATCCTACCCATCAGGACTGAAAGCGTTCATGGAGCAAAATAGCACCAACTAGTAGAGAGGGGAGTTGCTTACAACAAGCCCTGCCCCCCTTCTTCCTGGAGGCACATGTCCACTAGGCATGTCCACCTGAGAATCAGCACGGCAGTTCACTTCACCAGAAGACAAGCACAAACTACTCACTCACAACAAAGCTTCAACATTAAGGTAGATACAGTCTAGCTTTCATGTTTATTTTTTATTTCTTTATGATTTTGTCATTTATTTTCTTGTGTTTTCAGTGCCTTTAAAAGATGATGATGATGATGATTATATGTTTTACAAATATATTATTTGTTGTATATTTTTATTTTATTTTATTTTTTATTTTAAATCTGGATTCTTTTTTTAATTTGAAGTCAATTGGCCAACATATAGTACATCATTAGTTTGCGATGTACACTTCAGTAATTCAGCAGTTGTATATAACATCCAGTGCTAATCACATCATGTGCCCTCCTTAATGTGCATCACCCAGTTACTCCATCCTCCCACACACCTCCTTTCCAAAAACCATCAGTTTCTTTCCCATAGTTAAGAGTCTCTCATGGTTTGTCTTCCTCTCTGATTTCATCCTATTCAGTTTTCTCTCTACTGTTCTGTGTCTTATATTCCACATATAAGTGAAACAATATGACAATTGTCTTTCCCTGATTGACTTATTTTGCTAAGCATAATACCCTCCAGTTCCATCCACATTGATGTAAATGGTAAGTTTTCATCCTTTCTGATGGCTGAGTAATATTCCATTGTAAAAACATACCACATCTTCTTTATTAATTCTTCTGTTAATGGACATCTGGGATCCTTTCATAGTTTGGTAATTGTGGACATTGCTGCTATTCCAGAGTGGCTGTACCAGCTTACATTCCCACCAACAGTGTAAGAGTGTTCTGCGTTCTTCACAACCTCTCCAACATTTGTTGTTTCTTGCCTGGTCAATTTTTGCCATTCTAACTGGTGTAAGGTGGTATCTCATTGTGGTTTTGATTTGTATTTCCCAAACCCAAGTGATGTTGAGCATTTTTTCATGTGTCTGTTGGCCATTTGTATGTCTTCTCTGGAGAAATGGTGTCCATGTACACTGCTGCTCGCTTTCTTGACTGGATTATTTGGTTTTTTTGGTGTCGACTATGACAAGGTCTTTATAGATCTTGTATACTAACCTTTATCTGATGTGTCATTTGTAAATATCTTCTCTCGTTCCATAAGCTGCCTTTAGTTTTGTTGACTGTTTCCTTTGCCATGCAAAAGTTTTTCATCTTGAGGAACTCCCAATCATTCATTCTTGCTTTTGTTTCCCTTGCCTTTGGGAACAGGTTTAGCAAGAAGTTGTTGCAGCTGAGGTGGAAGAGGTTGCTCTCTGTGTTCTACTCTAAGATTTTAGTGCATTCTTGTCTAACATGCAGGTCCTTCATCCATTTTGAGTTTATCATTGTGTATGGTGTAAGAAAATGGTCTAGTTTCATTCTTCTACATGTGGCTGTCCAATTTTCTCAGCACACTTTATTGAAGAGACTTCCCTCTTTCCATTGGATATTCTTTCCTGTTTTGACAAAGATTAGCTGGCCATAGAGTTGAGGGTCTATTTTGGGGTCCTATATTCTGTTCCATTGACCTATCTGTCTGTCCATGATGTCCATGGTGTCCTGATGTCCTGATGATAACAGCTTTATAATAGAGCTTGAAGTCAGACATTATGTTGCCACCAGTTTTGGTTTTCTTTTTCAGCATTCTTCTGGCTATTTGAGGTATTTTCTTATCCCATACAAATTTTAGGGTTAATTGTTCCAGCTCTGTTGTTGGAACAACAAGATGTTGCTGGTGTTTTGTTAAGGATTGCATGGAATGTGTGGCTTGTTTGGATAGCATAGACATTTTAACAGTATTTGTTCATCCAATTCATAAACATGGAATATTTTCCATTTGTTTGTGTCTTCCTCAATTTCTTTCATAAATGTTCTGTAGTTTTTAAAGTACAGATCCTTTACCTCTTTGGTTAGGCTTATTCCTGATTTTCTGTGGTTTTTGGTGCACTTGTAAATGGGACCAATTCCTTAATTTCTCTTTGTTCAGTAACATTGTTAGTGTATAGAAATGCACCTGCTTTCCTGGAATTGATTTCATAACCTGCCATATTGCTGAATTTTTTTAATTCTTTAATTTTCTGAACAACTCTCTCATTCCTTAGTAGGATGTTCTTTAACCTCCAAGTATTTGAGCTGCTTCCAAATTTCCTATTCTGATAGAGATCAATGTTCAAAGCATTGTGATATGAAAACATGCAGAGACTAAACCCAATCTTTGGTAGCAGTTGAGTCCTGATTTGTGACCCAGTATGTGGTCTATTCTTGAGAAGGTTCCTTGTGCACTTGAGAAGAATGAGTATTCTGTTGTTTTAGGGTGGAATGTTCTGTATATATCTATGAGGTCCATCTGGTCCAATGTGTCCTTCAATGCTCTTGTTTCTTTATTGATTTTCTGCTTCAATGATCTGTCTGTTTCTGAGAGAGGCGTGTTAAGATCTCCTACTATTAATGTATTCATATCAATATGACTCTTTATCTTGGGAAAATTTTCATGAAGAACTTGTTCCACTATATTTTCTAGACTTCTTTCTTTCTCCTCCCCTTCAGGGATTCCAATGATTCTGACGTTGGAACGTTTCATGGCCTCATTTATTTCCCTGATTCTGTCTTCATGGTTTCAAAGCTGTTTGTTCCAGGCTTCCTCTTGATCCTTTCTCTCTATCTGTTTGTCCTCCAGATCACTAATTCTATCTTCTGTCTCAGTTACCCTAGCTTTGAGAGAATTTAGATTAGATTGGAACTCATTGAGAGCATTGTGAACCTCAGCCCTGGTAGCTTTTAGTTCTGCCCTAACATTGTGAACATCCTGTCTGGTCGCTTTCAGCTCAGCCATAATCAATTTCATTTGGTCATCCATGGCTTTCTCCAACCTAGCTATTGCCTGGATAATTGTTAACCTGAATTCTCTTTCCAACATATTGTCTATGTTGACAGCTGTTAGCTCTGTTGCAGAAGGTCCATGCTCTGTATTTTTCTTCTGTTGGGCATTCCTCCTCCTAGTCATTTTGGTGAGAGATGACTGAACAGATGTAGCTGGTTGTATCGACCGTGGTACAGTCTGGGTGCACCCTGGAACACTTCTGAGCAATCAGGATTCCCCACCCAAATGAGAGAAAAAAGAAAAGAAAAAGAAATGAGAGAGAGCGAGAGAGAGAGAGGAAAGAAAGGGAAGATGAAAGAGAAGGTTCAGCCCAAACGGGCCCCCAGGTAAGATTTATGAGGTATACAAACAAAAACAGACAAACAAAAAGACTGATAAAAGTATATAACAAGAGAAAAAAATTATATATATGCAAATAAAGGAAGAACCTCGTCAAAAAGAACCCCACGTGTAAGATTTATATACTATCAGAACAAACACAAAAACACAGAAACACTGGTGGAAGAAAAAGATGGGAGAGTGGTTATAAATTCTCAGTGTGGGCGAGGAAGTTTGTTTTGATTCTTCCTGGATGTATCTTGATATCTTTGTTAAAGGACTCAACTTTCCTAGGCTAAAGGGGGATTAAAAATTGGTTTACCTATAGGGGTTGTATTGACTGGGGAAAGGGGGTTACTTTGAAGTTTAACTCTATATGAATATTAGAAAATAAAAATAAAAAAGGAATAAACTAGACTAAACTAAACTAAAATTTTTTAAAAAATTCAAAAAATAGAAATGCAAAAGAAAAACACAGGTGCATGTATCAAAAAGTTCAGGTTAGAAGGTTATTATGGAATTTGATGTACTCAACAGCTTGCTGTGATGGTAAATATGTTAAAAAATTATCTATAAAAAAATGAGCCAGAATAGTGAGAACAAATTAAAAATAAAAGTTGTCCTATGAAATAGTGGTGGTGGTTCTCTTGTAGTCTTTTTTTTTTTCTTTCCTGGTTGGTTTTCTGGGTGAGGGGCCTACCACGTGGGTTTTCAATCAATGATGTTCCCTGAGTTAAGTCCTCCAGTCCCCCTCAAGGGGGTGGGCTCTGAGGAAACCGGTTTTTTCAGGTTTTTGTTCTCTGGAGGTTTTTATGTTTGTTCACCTTTTTTTTTTTTCCTCCGCCTTGACCGCTTTTGATGGTTTTTGTAGGTTTAGAGGAAAGCAAACTGTACCCTGACCTCCCTCTCAGAGAGAAGCCTCAGTCTGTTCTTCTGTGGGTGTTGCAGAGCCCATATAAATCCCCCGTTGGCCGTTGGCAGTGCAGGTTCCGAGTGCGGTCCCTGGGGATGCAGGATCTTCTGCTTGTACCCAAAACCACGGCAGCAGCGGCGGCTGTTTGGGCAGCTCCAGACCACCAGAGAGGTTCCAAGCAGCAATCACACACTGAGATTTTCCCACTGGCCCGGGCTGGGAGTGCCTGGTCTTTCTGGGTCTAAGAGTGCCCGGGCTTGCGCGCACCTCTTTCAGGGGAGAGTCTGGGGCGCGCGTCTTAGGCTCTGCCCACTGGCGTCTTCTGCCCCTGTAGAGATCCAGATGTGTATAATTCTGATCTCAGGCTGATTTCATGGGTGATCAGAGTTCTTTGGTAGGTAACCAGCTCACATTAGGGTACAGGTTGAAAAGGCGCCTCCTCTTACTTCCCAGCCATCTTGTCCCCCCTCTTTGTTTTTTTTTTTAATAAAGCATCACCAACTTCTCTAAGTCTCTCTTCATGTGCTGAGTTTTCTTTCTTTTCTTCAGTTTCCTTCCTTTCCAATAGCCTGTCTTCTAGATCACTTATTCTCTAATCCGCCTCACTTACCCTTGCCATTAGAGCATCCAATTTAGACTGCATCTCATTCATAACATTTTAAGGTCAGTCTGACCAAATCGCATTTCTCTCCTAGAGATTCTGTATTATCACATGTGCTTTTTTTTCAAGCCTAGCTATTGGCATTATACTCGCTATCCCACATTTGATCTCTGACATCTTGCTGATATCCATATCCATTAGTTCTGTTGCAGAGGACAGTGCTTCTGGTTCTTTTCTGTGTTCAGAGCACCGGTGTCTACAGTAGTCAAACTGTGAAAGTATCCAAGTTGTCCTTCAATGGATGAATTGATGAAGAAGATGGGGTTCATATATACAATGGAGTATTACTCAGCCATCAGAAAGGATGAAAACCTACAATTTACATCAACATGGATGGCACTGAAGGAGATTATGTTAAGTGAAATAAGTCAATCAGAGAAACACAATTATCATATGGTTTCATTCATATGTGGAACATAGGGGATAATGCAGAGGACAATAGGGATGGGGGGAAACTGAATGGGAAGAAATCAGAGAGGGAAACAAACCATATGAGTCCCTTGACTCTAGGGGAAAAAAACCTGAAGATTTAGGAAAGGAAGGTGGGTGGATGATGGGATAACTTGGTGATGGGGATTAAAGAAGGCATGTGATGTGATGAACACTGGGTGTTATACTGAACAGATGAATCTTTGAGCATTATATCAAAAATCAATAATATACTATACCTTGGCTAATTGACCTTAAATAAATAATTTTTTAAAAAAAGCAAAAATGAACTACTGGGACTTCAAGATAAAAAGCTTTTGCACAGCAAAGGAAATAGTCAACAAAACTAAAAGGTAACACATGGAATAGGAGAAGAGATTTGCAAACAACATAGCAGATAAAGGGCAAATACTCAAGGTCTATAAAGAACTTAACAGTTTTGTGGAGGGATAACAGTGGCAGAGTAGCAGACCTCATTTCATCTGGTCCCTCAATTTTAGCTGTATATCTATCACACCATTCTGAACACACAAGAATTCAACCTGAGATTTAAGAAGATTTATCTGTATCTCCACAGCAGGAAAACAATTAATTTTTGCAAGGTAGGAGATGCACATTCTTGACTCCTCAGGGGAAAATTCCAAAGATAAACAGAGTGGGGAGGGAGCCTCCATAAGCTGGCTGCCAGAAAGTGATATAACATCAGAACAAAAACTTGGAAACCTTGAAAATCTACTCTAGTGAGAGGCACCCTCTTCTGAAAAGGTCACAGAGGGAGAAAAGGGGAGAATTCTAGATGGATCATTGTGGTCTCAGGTTGCCAGGAGTCTCAGAGAAAATGAACCAATAGAGTGCCCAAGGAGTGGAGGAGGGAGACTGCTTATGGCCAGCAAGCCCAGAGGGGACTTTCAGCTCCAGGTACCATAAACCAAGAGGTGAGGTGGTAGGGAGAATGCCCTCTACCTGACCACCATGAAAGGACTAGAAGGTGCAGGCTATCTAACATCCTAGTGGAGATATAGAACTGCTTTTGCCCATGACAGGGACAACTCTCAGAGTGGTGTGGCCCATGAAGAGATGCTGGGGTAGCACCCAGCATGACCTAGGAGCTGTAGAAGAGGGTAAACACACAATCCCATGACCATAAGCAATTATGGAGTCACAAGACACAGAGATGCTCTCGGTCCCTTTAATTCCCCCAGGAGAAGTGTGACTGTCAGGAGCTGAAGGATTTGGCAGTTTGGCACACAAAGAGTACATGTCTGTGACCAGGCAACATCTCTCAGGGCAGTGTGAACCCAAAGGGTCATTGGAGCAACACTCAGCATGACCTGGGAGCTGTGGAAGAGACTTAACACATGACTCTAAGCGGCTAGCAATTGCAAAATCACAAAGTGCAGAGAAACTCGCAGGTTCCTGTGATTCCCCCAGAAGAGGTGTGGCAGGCACGAATTGCACAAGTCTGTAGAGTTTGGTATATACAGAGTTAGAGACAGATTGACCTGGAGGATTTGTTGGTGGGTGGGGTGGGGAAAGGGAGACCATGACATTGTGGCTCTGGGCCAGAGATTTCTGCATGGCCACATTTGCTCTGACCCTTTAAAGAGAAATGGAATGACACCAGGGAACAAAAATCAAACAGACAACCATCTCACATTGAGCCTATACCCCTGACAAAGGATGGGGCTACTCCACCCAGGCAAAGATGCCTCAGAAGCTAAGCAGCCAGCCCCTCCATCAGAAGACACTGGAAGAACAGGTGAATGATAAGTATATCTCTCACAGAATCAGAAAACCCTAGCACCAGAGGAAAATAACATAAGGAGTTCCAAGTGTTCCCTCACAACTCACTTATACTCCAGGCTAAAATTTTATTTATCTTTTTTTTTTTTTTAGTTTCTTTTCTTATTCTTTTTTTTAATGTCCTGCTCTCATTCCAATTAGATTCATATTTTGCAACCTATGTCTTTAAGTCACTTCTTAACTTTTTTGTCACATATATGTTTTATAGATTTATGCCCCATACTAGACTATTTTGCTTTCTATTTGATTTTTATCTTGATGTGTATGTAAGCTCTGATTTCTCTGCAATTTGGGGATATAGTGTTTTAGAGCACACAGACCAAAAATCAAGCAGACGCTGGCAGATCACTCTGCTGTGTCTGCTCTCAGAGATTATAATCTCTTTCCCAATCCCCTCTTTTCCTTCTTTTTTTCTTTCTTTTTAATTGTTCTGGATCATCTTGACTTTGGTGATAGATCTGTGGTAGCTTTCAACCCCTTTGGATTTTTTCTAAGATGCATTTTGCTGGGTCATGGTTGGCATTTTGGATTCTGTCCATTCCCTCAACCATCCCTCAACAGAATGACTAGGAAGAGGAGCTCCCAACAAAGAAGAGAACCAGAGAAAATGTCCTCTGCCACAAATAAAGTGGATATGGTTATAAGCAAGATGTCAGATAAACTTCAGGGTAGCAATCATGAAGCAATTAGGATAGACTTCAAAAAAGCATTACAGACAATATAGAATCTCTAAGGGCAGAAATGAGATCAAATCAGACCAAACTTAATCTCAGGAAACAAACTGAGTGTTGCTGGTGGGGTGGGGGGATAGGGTGGCTGGGTTAAGGACATTGGGGAGGGTATGTGCTGAGATGAGTGCTGTGAATTGTGTAAGACTGATGATTCACAGACTTGTATCCCTGAAGCAAATAATGTATTATATGTTAATACAAAATTTTAAAAAATGTTATGAATGAGATGCAGTCTAAATTGGATACCCTAACAGCTAGGGTAAATGAGGCAGAAGAATGAACTGGTGATCTAGAAGATAAGCTGATAGAAAGGAAGGAAGCCAAAGAAGATAGGGATAGGCTGCTAGTAGCCCATGAGAAGAGACTTAGAGGGACATTGTAATGAAACATCCCAATGTCAGAATTATTGGGTTCCCCAATGGGGTAGGGAGAGAGAGAGGACTAGAGGTATATTTGAGCTAATCATAGATGAGAATTTCCCCAATCTGGGGATGAAAATAAACATTCCTGTCCAAGAGGCAGAGAGGACCTCTCCCAAAAATCAACAAAAATAGATCAACACCACAGCATATAATAGTGAAGCTTGCAAATCTTAGAACCAAGGAAACTATCATGAGAGGAGCTGGGGGGGGGGGATAGATTTCTTATGTACAAAGGGAGGGACAACAGAATAACATCAGACCTGTCCACAGAGCCCTGGGAAGCCAGAAAGGGAAAGAAAGACCCCAAGAGTAATATAGACCAGAAATTAACAGAGACAAACTATAGAAAGAGGGACTTTACAAGCAATGCAATGGCATTAAATTCAATAGTTACTATCAACATGAACAGAGTGAATCCTCCTGTAAAAAGGCATAAGGTTTCAGATTGGATAAAAAATAAAACCTATATGCTGTCTACAAGAGACCCATTTTGAACCTAAAGACACATCCAGACTGAAAGTGAGGGGATGGAGAACCATTTATCATGCCAACAGACATCAAAAGAAAGCTGGGATGGCAATTCTCATATCAGACAAATTATATTTTAAACCAAAGACTATAGTAAGAGATGGAGAGGGACATTCTATGATACTTAAAGGGTCTATCCAACAAGAAGATCTAACAGTTCTA
Organism: Lontra canadensis; assembly: GCF_010015895.1. Classification (NCBI taxonomy): domain Eukaryota; kingdom Metazoa; phylum Chordata; class Mammalia; order Carnivora; family Mustelidae; genus Lontra; species Lontra canadensis. Next base: position 45,605 of record NW_022631253.1, on the reverse strand, counting down.
AATATCTATGCCCCCAACATGGAAGAAGCCAACTACATAAACCAACTATTAACCAAAATAAATTATCATATTGATAATGATACACTAATAATAGAAGATTCAACATACCACTCACAGCAATAGACAGATCATCTTAGCAGAAGATTAACAGAGAAACAAAAGCTTTGAGGAACACATTGGATGAGATGGACTTCATAGATATATAAAGAACATTTGATTCTAAAACAGAAGAATACTCATTCTTTTTTATTGCACACAGAACTTTCTCAAGAATATATCACATACTGGGTCACAAATCAGGTCTCAATCAATACCAAAAGACTGATATTACTCCTTCATATTTTCAGATCACAATGCATTGAAACTGAAACTCAAACACAAGAAAAAAATACTAGAAGTAATGCAAACACTTGGAGGTTAAAAAGCACCCTGCTAAAGAATGAATGGGTCAACCAGGAAATTAAAGAGGAAATTAAACAGCTCATGCAAACCAATGAAAATGAAAACATATTGGTTTAGAACCTATGGGATGCAGAAAAGATGGTCCTTAGAGGGAAGTACATAACCATCAAAGCCTTTCTCAGAAAATTAGAAAAATCCCAAATGCACAAGCTAATTTTAGACATAAAAGATATGGAGAAATAACAACAAATAAAGCCTAAACCAAGCAGGAGATGAGAAATTATAAAGATTACAGCAGAAATCAATGAAATAGAAACTAGAATAGTAGAACTGATCAACAAAACTAGAAGTTGGTTCTTTGAAAGAATTAATAAGATCAATAAACCTCTGGCCAGACATATCCAAAAGAGAAGAGAAAGGACCCAAACTAATAAAATCATGAATGAAAGGGGAGATATCATGACCAATACCAAGGAAATAGGAACAATTATTAGAACTTCTTACCAGCAGCTATATGCCAAGAAACTAGGCAATCTGGAAGAAATGGATGCATTCCTGGACACATATAAACCACAAAGCCTGAAAGAGGAAGAAATAGACAATCTGAACAGACCAATACCCAGCAAGGAAATTGAAGGAGTAAGCAACACCCTCCCCCAAAAAAGAGTCTGATGGCTTCCCAGGGGGAATTCAACCAGACATTTAAAGAAGAAAGCATATGTATTCTACTGAAGCTGTTCCCAAAAATAGAAATAGAAGGGAAGGTTCTGAACTCACCCTATGAGGCCAGCATTATCAAAACCAGACAAAGATCCCATCACAAAGGGGAATTACAGACCAGTATCTCTGATGAACATGGATGCCAAAATACTCAACAAGATCCTAGCCAATAAGATCCACAAGTACATTTAAAGGATTATTCACTATGACCAGGTGGATTTTAAATCAGGGATGCGAGGATGGTTCAATATTCACAAGACAATCAATGTGATAAATCACACTAATAAAAGAAGAAACAAGAACCACATAATCCTCTCAATTGATGCAAAAAGCATTTGAAAAAATACAGCATCCTTTCTCGATTAAAACTTTTCAAAATATAGTGATTGAGGGAACATATCACAATATCATAAATGTCATGTATGAAAAGCACATAACATATGTCATTCTCAGTAGGGAAAAACTGAGAACTTTCCCCTAAGGTGAGGAATATGACAGGGATGCCCACTGTCACCACTTTTGTTCACCATACTACTGAGAATCCTAGCAACAACAATCAGACAACAAAAACAAATAAAAGGGGGCACCTGGGTGGCTCAGTGGGTTAAAGCCTCTGCCTTCAGCTCAGGTCATGATCCCAAGGTCCTGGGATGAAGCTTCTCATCAGGCTCCCTCCTCCGCAGGGAGCCTGCTTCCTCCTCTCTCTCTCTGCCTGCCTCTCTGCCTACTTGTGATCTCTGTCAAATAATAAGTAAAACTAAAAAAAAAAATAATAAAAAAATGGATAAGGAAGATGGGGTCCATATACACTATGGAGTATTATGCCTCCATCAGAAAGGATAAATACCCAACTTTTGTATCAACATGGATGGGACTGGAAGAGATTATGCTGAGTGAAATAAGTCAAGCAGAGAGAGTCAATTATCATATGGTTTCACTTATTTGTGGAGCATAAGGAATAACACGGAGAACATGCAGAGATGGAGAGGAGAAGGGAGTTGAGGGAAATTGGAGGGGCAGATGAACCATGAGAGACTATGGACTCTGAAAAACAATCTGAGGGTTCTGAAGGGGCGGGGGGGGTGGCAGGCTGGGGGAGCCTGGTGGTGGGTATTATGGAGGGCACGTATTGCATGGAGCACTGGGTGTGGTGCATAAACAATGAATTCTGTTACATTGAAAAGAAATTAAATTTTTTAAAATGAGGAAAAGAAAAAAAAATTAAAAATGTTTAAAAAAAATAAAAGGCATTCAAATATTCAAAGAAGACATCAACGTCTCTCTCTTCGCATATGACATGATACTTTTCGTGGAAAACTGGAAAGACTCCACCCTCAAATTATTAGAGCTCATACAACAATTCAGCCATGTGACAGGATACGAAATCAATGCATAGAAATCAGCTGCATTTCTATACACTAACAATGTGACTGAAGAAAGGGAAATTAAGGAATCCATCCATTTACAGTACCACCAAAAACCATAAGACACCTAAGAATAAACCTAACCAAAGATGTAAAGAATCTAAACTCTAGAAACTACAGAACTCTTATGAAAGAAATTGAGGAAGACACAAAGTGATAGAAAACTTTCCATGATCATGGATTGGATGAACAAATAAAAAACTGCCTATGCTGCCCAGAGCAATCTATACATTCAATGAAATCCCTATCAAAATACCATCGACATTTTTCACAGAGCTGGAACGAACAATGCTGAAATTTGTATGGAACCAGAAAAGACCCTAAATAGTCAAAGGAATGTTGAAGGGAAAACCAAAAGTGGGGCCATCAAAATGCCTGACTTCAAGCTATATTACAAACCTATAAACAAAGACAGCATGGTATTGGCACAAAAGCAGAAACATAGATCAATGAAACAGAACAGAGACCCCAGAAATGGACCTTCAACTCTATGGTCAACTAATCTTTGACAAATCAGGAAAGAATATCCAATAGAAAAAGGACAGTCTCTTCAATAACAGGTGCTGGAAAAATTAGACAGCTACATGCAGGAGAATGAACCTAGAACATTCTCTTACACCACACACAAAGATAAACTCAAAATGGATAAAAGACCTCAAAGTGACAGGAATCCATCAAAATCCTACAGGAGAACAAAGGCAGTAACCTATTCGACACTGGCCACAGGGACTTCCTTCAAGACAGGTCTTTAAAGTAAAGGGAAACAAAAGCTAAAATGAACTATTGGAACTTCATCAAGAGAAAAAGCTTTTGTACAGCAAAGGAAACAGTCAATAAAATTAATAGGCAACCCACGGAATGGGAGAAGATATTTGCAAATGACATTACAAATAAAGGGATGGTATCCAAGATCTATAAAGATCTTCTCAAACTCAACACCCACAAAAACAAGTAAGTCAAAAAATGGGCAGAAGACATGAACTGACACTTCTCCAAAGAAGACATACAAATGGTTAACAAACACATGAAAAAATATTCAACATCTCTAGCCATGGGGAAAATATAAATCAAAACCTCAATGAGATACCACCTTATACCAGTTAGAGTGGCAAAAATTAACAAGACAGGAACAAACAAGTGTTGGCAAGGATGTGGAGAAAGAGGAATACTATTACACTGTTGGTGGGAATGCAAGCTGGTATAGCCACTCTGGAAAATAGTATGGAGATTCCTCAAGAAGTTAAAAATAAGAATACCCTTCAACCCAGGAACTGCATTGCTGGGTATTTGCCCCAAAGATACAGATGTAGTGATAAAAAGGGACACATGCACCCCAATGTTCATAGCAACGATGTCCACAATAGTTAAACTGTGAATGAAGGCAAGATGCCCTTCATCAGATTAATGAATAAAGAAGATGTGGTTCATATATATGATGGAATATTACTCAGCCATCAGACAGGGTGAATACCTACCATTTGCATCCACATGAATGGAACTGAAGGGGGTTATGCTAACTGAAATACCTCAAGCAGAGAAAGAAAATAATAATATGGTTTCATTCATATGTAGACTATAGGAATAGCTCAGAGGACCATAGGGGAAGAAAGGGAAAACTGAATGGGAAGAATTCAAAGAGGGTAACAAACCATGAGAGACTCTGGACTCTGGGAAACAAACAGAGGATTACAGAAAGGAAGGGATTAGAGGGATTGGGGTAACTGGCTGATGGATATTAAGGAGGGTTGTGATGTGATGAGTATTGGATGCTATATGAAACTAATGAATCACTGAACAATACATCAAAAACTAATGATGCACTATAGGTTGGCTAACTGAACATAATAAAAAATATGTATGATATAATGTCCCTTTTCATCTGTTATTTTACTCTTTGGCATAAAATCTATTTTGTCTGTTATAAGGATTCCTACCCCAGTGTTCATTAACAGGATAAATGGTTCTCCAATGCCTCACTTTCAATCTGGAGGTGTCCTTGCATCTAAAATGAGTCTCTTGTAGACAGTGTGTCAATAGATCTTGCTTTTTTATCCAATCTGATACCCTGAGTCTTTTATTTGGAGCATTTATCCCATTCACATTCAGAGTAATTATTGAAACATAGGAATTTAGTGCCATTGTATAACTTGTAATGTTCCTGTTTCTGTATATATTCTTTGTTTCTTTCTGGAATATGTTACTTTGGGGCTCTTTCTTCACTTACAGTTTCCCCTTTAATATTTCTTGCAGGACTATTTAGTGATTACAAATTCTTTTAGTTTCTGTTTGTCCTGGAAGCCATTTACCTCTTCTTCTATTTCTTTTCCTTTTTTTAAATTATGTTAGTCACCATACAGTACATCATTAGTTTTTGATGTAGTGTTCCATGATTCATTATTTGCATATAACACCCAGTGCTCCATGCAATCCATGCCCTCCTTAATACCTATCACCAGGCCCCCCCAGGCCCCTGTATCTCTCCCTTCTAACACCTTCAGTTTGTTTCACAGAGTCCAAAGTCTCTCATAGTTCATCTTCCACTCCAATCCCCCCCCCTTCAAGTTTCCCTTCCTTCCCCTAATATCCTCCACGCTATTCCTTATGTTCCTCAAATAAGTGAAACCATATGATAATTGACTTTCTCTGATTGGCTTATTTCACTTAGCATAATCTCCTCCAGTCCCATTTAGGCTGATGCAAAAGTTGGGTATTCATCTTTTCTGATCGCCGATGTTCCATTGTATATATGGACTCCATCTTCTTTATCCATTCATGTGTTGAAGGGCATCTTGATTCCTTCCACAGTTTGGCTATTGTGGACCTTGCTGATATGAACACTGGGTTGCAGGGTCCCCTTCTTTCCACTACATCTGTATCATTGGGGTGAATACCTAGTAGTGCAGTTCTGGGTCATAGCACAGCTCTATTTTTAATTTTTTGAGGAACCTCCATACTTTTTTCCAAAGTGGCTGCAACAACTTGCATTCCCACCAACAGTGTAAGAGGGTTGTCTTTTCTCCACATCCTCTCCAACATTTGTTGTTTCTTGCCTTGTCAATTTTTGCCATCCTAACTGATGTAAGGTGGTATCTCAATGTGATTTTGATTTTAATTTCCCCAATGGCTAATGATGATGAACATTTTTTCATGTGTCTGTTAGCCATTTCTACGTCTTCTTTGGAGAAGTGTCTGTTCATGTCTTCTGCCCATTTTTTTGACTTGATTATTTTTTGGCTTTTGAGTTTGAGAAGTTCTTTGTAGATCCTGGCTCTCAGCCCTTTGTCTGTAGTGTCTTTTCAAAATATCTTCTCCCATTCCGTGGGTTGCCTTTGTTTTGTTGAATGTTTCCCTTGTTGTGCACAAGCTTTTTATCTTGATGAAGTCCCAGAAGTTCATTTTAGCTTTTGTTTCCCTTGCCTTTGGAGATATGCTTTGAAAGAAGCTGCTATGGCCCGTGTCAAAGAGGTTACTGACTTTGTTCTCCTCTAGGATTTTGATGGATTCCTATCTCACATTGAAGTCTTTCATCCATTTTGAGTTTATCTTTGTGTATGGTGTAAGGGAATGGTTGAGTTTCATTCTTCTGTGTATAGCAGTCCAGTTTTCCCAGGATCATTTATTGAAGAGACACTCTTTTTCCCATTGGATATTTTTTCCTGCTTTGTCAAAGATCAGTGGACCATAGAGTTGAGAGTCAATATCTGGGCTCTCTGTTCTGTTCCATTGATCTATGTGGCTGTTTTTGTGCCAGTACTATGCTGGCTTGATGATCACAACTTTGTGAGTTAGCTTGAAATCAGGCAATGTGATGCCCTGGCTTTGTTTTTCTTTTTCAACATTTCCTTGGCAATTAAGGGTCTTTTCTGGTTCCATACAAATTTTAGGATTGTTTGTTCCAGCACTTTGAAAAATGGCCATGGTATTTTGATTAGGGTGGCATTGAAAGTATAGATTGCTCTGGGCAGCATAGACAGTTTAACAATGTTTATTCTTGGTGACAAGACGCCAGGAAGTAGGAAGAGGCTCCCTTTCAACCTGTACCCTAAAGTGAGCTGATTACCTTCCAAAGAACTCCGATCACCCATGAAATCAGCCTGAGATCAGAATTATACACATCTGGATCTCTACAGGAGCAAAAGACGCCAGTGGGCAGGTAAAGCAGAGTGGGAACTTCAGACTGATATCGGAAAATAAACAAAAGGGGGAGGGAGCCACCAGAGGCAACCCATTGGAAAGTAATATCCCAATATGAGAGTGCCCTGCATCTGGGGACCAGAATTAACTTGCAGTCTGGTAGAAAGCACTCAAAAAGAGCAAAGGATCAGGGGGAGTTGGGGAATTGTGGCAACCAGGGTGGCTAGGGACAGGGTCTTAAGTCCCCAGATCCAGGACAGCCACCCCTGGCGCTGAGCCAGAGAGAGTGCGGTGGAGAAACCAGGTCTTGGTCCCTGAGCCACCAGCGCGTGGGCGCCGCTCTCCGTGAGAGCTCGTGGGGTCCAGCTCCCGTGAGGGGCTGGGAGCCTCGCCAGCCGGCAGAAGCACAGCCTTTTTGCAGTCACCACGCGAGTGCTGTGCCGTGCTATCAGAGTCTGAGTCGCACCCCCCTCCCTCCCCTGAAAGAGGTGAGCACAGGCTCCAGCCTGGTGCTCTCAGACCGGGAAAGACCAGGCACTCCCAGCCAGGGCCAGCAGGAAAATCTCAGTGTGCAATCGCTGCTTGGAACCTCTCTGATGGTCTGGAACTGCCCAGACAGCCGCTGCTGCCGTGGTTTTGGGTACAAGCAAAAAATCCTGCGTCCCCAGGGACCACGACTTGGAACCTGTTCTGCCAGTCTGCAGCCCGACTGAGGCTTCTCTCTGAGACGGAGGTCAGGGTGCAGTTTGCTTTCCTCTAAACCTACAAAAACCATCAAAAGTGGTCAATGCAGGAGAGAGAGAAAAAAAAAGTGAACAAACATAAAAACCTCTGGAGAACAAAAGCCTGAAAAAACCAGTTTCCTCAGAGCCCACCCCCTTGAGGGGGACTGGAGGACTTAACTCAGGGAACATCATTGACTGAAAACCCACGTGGCAGGCCCCTCACCCAGAAAACCAACCAGGAAAGAAAAAAAAAGAGAGAGAGACTACAAGAGAACAACCACCACTACTTCATAGGACAACTTTTATTTTTAATTCGTTCCCACGATTCTGGCTCATTTTTTTATATAGATAATTTTTTAACCTATTTACCATCACAGTGAGCTGTCCAGTACATCAAATTCCATAATAACCTTCTAACCTGAACTTTTTGATACATACACCTGTGTTTTTCTTTTGCATTTATTTTTTTTAATTTCTTTTTTTTAAATTTTAGTTTAGTTTACTCTAGTTTATTCCTTCTTTACTTTTATTTCTAATATTCATATAGAGTTAAACTTCAGGGTAGTCCCCTTTCCCCAATCAATGCTAACTCTATAGGTAAACCAATATTTAATCCCCCTTTATCTTAGGAAAGTTGAGTCCTTTAACAAAGATATCAAGATACATCCAGGAAGAATCAAAACAAACTTCCTCGCCCACACTGAGAATTTATAACCACTCTCCCATCTTTTTCTTCCACCAGTGTTTCTGTGTTTTTGTGTTTGTTCTGATAGTATATAAATCTTACACGTGGGGTTCTTTTTGACGAGGTTCTTCCTTTCTTTGCTTATATATGTATATTTTTTTCTTGTCATATACTTTTATCAGTCTTTTTGTTTGTCTGTTTTTGTTTGTATACTTCATAAATCTTACCTTGGGGCCCATTTGGGCTGAACCTGCTCTTTTATCTTCCCTTTCTTTCCTGTCTCTCTCTCTCTCTCTCTCTTTTTTTCTTTTTCTTTTCTTTTTTCTCTCATTTGGGTGGGGAATCCTGATTGCTCAGAAGCGTTCCAGGGTGCACCTTGACTGCACCACGGTCGATACATCCAGTTACATCCATTCAGCCATCTCTCACCAAAATGACTAGAAGGAGGAATTCCCAACAGAAGAAAAATACAGAGGATGGGTCCTCTGCAACAGAGCTAATGGCTATCAGCATAGACAATATGTCCGAAAGAGAATTCAGGCTAACAATTATCCAAGCAATAGCTAGGTTGGAGAAAGCCATGGATGACCAAATGGAATTGATTAGGGCTGAACTGAAAGTGACCAGAGTTGATGTTCACAATGTTAGGGCTGAGCTGAAAGCCACCAGGGATGAGATTCACAATGCTCTCAATGAGTTCCAATCTAATCTAAATTCTCTCAAAGCTAGGGTAACTGAGACAGAAGATAGAATTAGTGATCTGGAGGACAAACAAATAGAAAGGCTCAGGAGGAAGCCTGGAACAAACAGCTTAGAAGCCACGAAAACAGAATCAGGGGAATAAATGATGCCATGAAACGTTCCAACGTCAGAATTATTGGACTCCCTGAAGGGGAGGAGAAAGAAAGAAGTCTAGAAGATATAGTGGAACAAGTTCTTCATGAAAATTTGCCCAATCTCGTGAATGGAACCAGCGTTCATGTACTAGAGACCTAACGGTCTCCACCCAAGATTATAGATTCCAGGAAAACATCAAGGCACCTGATAGTCAAACTGAGGAATCATAATTGTAGATACAATCTCTTGAAAGCCGCTAGGACAAAGAGGCTCCTTACTTAGAGAGGAAAGCCCATCAGAATAACATCAGACCTGTCCACAGAGACCTGGCAAGCCAGAAAGGGCTGGCAAGATATATTCAGGGCACTAAATGAGAAGAACATGCAGCCAAGAATACTTTATCCAGCAAGACTGACATTCAAAATGGATGGAGAGATAAAGAGTTTCCAAGACCGGCAAGGCTTAAAAGACTATGCAACCACCAAGCCAACACTGCAGGAAATATTAAGGGGGGTTCTATAAAAGAGGAAAAATCCTAAGAATAGCATTGAACAGAAATATAGAGACAATCTCCAGAAAGAAAGACTTCAAAGGTAACATGATGTCAACAAAAACGTATCTATCAATAATCACTCTCAATGTGAATGGCCTAAATGCGCCCATAAAATGGCACAGGGATACAGATTGGATAAAACGACAGGACCCATCCATATGTTGTCTACAAGAGACCCATTTTGAACCTAAAGATACACCCAGACTGAAAGTGAAGGGATGGAGAAGCATCTTTCATGCCAATGGGCCTCAAAAGAAGGCCGTGGTAGTGATTCTCATAACAGATAAATTAGATTTTAAACTAAAGATTGTAGTCAGAGATACAGAAGGACACTACATCATTCTTAAAGGGACTATCCACCGAGATGATCTAACAATTGTAAATATCTATGCCTCCAATATGGGAGCAGCCAATTACATAAGAAAACTGTTAATCAAGATAAAGAGCCATATTGATATGAATACATTAATAGTAGGAGATCTTAACACGCCTCTCTCAGAAATAGACAGATCATCGATGCAGAAAATCAATAAAGAAACAAGAGCATTGAAGGACACATTGGACCAGATGGACCTCATAGATATATACAGAATATTCCACCCTAAAACAACAGAATACTCATTCTTCGCAAGTGCACATGGAACCTTCCCAGGAATAGACCACATACTGGGTCACAAATCAGGACTCAACCAATACCAAAAGACTGAGATTATTCCCTGCATATTCTCAGATCACAATGCTTTGAAACTGGAGCTCAATCACAAGGAGAAGTTCAGAAGGAACTCAAACACCTGGAAGCTAGAGGCCACCTTGCTTAAGAATGCTTGGATTAACCAGGAGATCAAAGAAGAACTGAAACAATTCATGGAAACCAATGAGAATGAAGACACTTCTGTCCAAAACCTATGGGATACAGCAAAGGCGGTCCTAAGAGGGAAATACATAGCCATCCAAGCCTCCCTCACAAAAATTGAAACATCCAGAACACACCAGCTGTCTCTACACCTTAAAGAACTGGAGAATCAACAACAAATCAAACCAACTCCACGCATAAGAAGGGAAATCATCAAGATTAGAGCTGAGATGAATGACGTAGAAACTAGAGAGACAGTAGAATGTTTCAATGAAACTAGAAGCTGGTTTTTTGAAAGAATCAATAAGATCAATAAACCATTGGCCAAACTAATCCAAAGAAAAGAGAGAAAGCCCAAATTAATAAAATTATGAATGAAAAGGGAGAGATCACAACTAACACCAAGGAAGTAGAAACAATCATCAGAAGTTATTATCAACAATTATACGCCAATAAGCTAAGCAACCTAGATGAAATGGATGCATTCCTGGAAAACTGTAAACTCCCAAAATTGAACCAGGAAGAAATCGACAACCTAAATAGACTTATATCTGGTAACGAGATTGAAGCAGTGATCAAAAACCTCCCAAAGAACAAGAGCCCAGGAACTGACAGATTACCTAGGGAATTCTATCAAACTTTCAAAGAAGAAATAACACCTATTCTCCTGAAGCTGTTTCAAAAAATTGAATCAGAAGGAAAACTTCCAGACTCTTTCTATGAAGCCAGCATTACCCTGATCCCCAAACCAGGCAAAGACCCTACCAAAAAGGAGAATTTCAGACCAATATCACTGATGAATATGGATGCTAAGATTCTCAACAAGATCCTAGCAAACAGGATCCAACAGCACATTAAAAAGATTATCCACCATGACCAGGTGGGATTTATTCCTGGGCTACAAGGATGGTTCAACATTCACAAATCAATCAATGTGATAGAACAAATTAATAAGAAAAGAGAGAAGAACCACATGGTCCTCTCAGTGGATGCAGAAAAAGCATTTGACAAAATCCAGCATCCATTCCTGATTAAAATGCTTTAAAGTATAGGGATAGAGGGAACTTTCCTCAACTTCATAAAATCTATCTATGAAAGATCCACAGCAAATACCATCCTCAATGGGAAAAAGCTTGCAGCCTTCCCGTTGAGATCAGGAACACGACAAGGATGCCCACTCTCACCACTCTTGTTCAACATAGTATTAGAAGTCCTAGCAACAGCAATCAGACAACAAAGAGAAATAAAAGGTATCCAAATTGGCAATGAAGAAGTCAAACTCTCTCTCCTTGCAGATGACATGATTCTTTATATGGAAAACCCAAAAGGCTCTACCCCCCATCTACTAGAACTCATACAGCAATTCAGTAATGTGGCAGGATACAAAGTCAATGTGCAGAAATCAGTGGCTTTCTTATACACTAACAATAAAAATACAGAAAGGGAAATTAGAGAATCAATGTCCATTTACTATAGCACCAAGAACCATAAGATACCTGGGAATAAACCTAACCAAAGAGGTAAAGGATCTGTACTGGAGGAACTACAGAACACTCATGAAAGAAATTGAAGAAGACACAAAAAGATGGAAGACCATTCCATGCTCTTGGATCGGAAGAATAAACACAGTTAAGATGTCTATACTGCCTAGAGCAATCTATACTTTGAATGCCATTCCGATCAAAATTCCACTAGTAATTTTCAAAGAGCTGGAGCAAATAATCCAGAAATTTGTATGGAATCAGAAGAGATCCCGGATCGCTAAGGAAATATTGAAAAACAAAAATAAAACTGGCGGCATCACGTTACCTGATTTCAAGCTTTACTACAAAGCTGTGATCACCAAGACAGCATGGTACTGGCATCAAAACAGACACACAGACCAGTGGAACAGAGTAGAGAGTCCAGATTTGGAACCTCAACTCTATGGTCAAATAATCTTCGACAAAACAGGAAAAAATATACAGTGGAAAAAAGACAGTCTCTTCAATAAATGGTGCTGGGAAAACTGGACAGCTATATGTAGAAGAATGAAACTTGACCATTCTCTTACACCGTACACAAATATAAACTCAAAATGGATAAAAGACCTCAATGTGAGACAAGAATCCATCAGAATCCTAGAGGAGAACATAGGCAGTAACTTCTTCGATATCAGCCACAGCAACTTCTTTCAAGATATGTCTCCAAAGGCAAAGGAAACAAAAGCAAAAATGAACTTTTGGGACTTCATCAAAATCAAAAGCTTCTGCACAGCAAAGGACACAGTCAACAAAACAAAGAGGCAACCCACGGAATGGGAGAAGATATTTGCAAATGACAGTACAGACAAAAGATTGATATCCAGGATCTATAAAGAACTCCTCAAACTCAACACACACAAAACAGATAATCATATCAAAAAATGGGCAGAAGATATGAACAGACACTTCTCCAATGAAGACATACAAATGGCTACCAGACACATGAAAAAAATGTTCGTCATCACTAGCCATCAGGGAGATTCAAATTAAAACCACCTTGAGATACCACCTTACACCACTTAGAATGGCCAAAATTAGCAAGACAGGAAACAACATGTGTTGGAGGGGATGTGGAGAAAGGGTAACCCTCTTACACTGTTGGTGGGAATGCAAGTTGGTGCAGCCACTTTGGAGAACAGTGTGGAGTTTCCTCAAGAAATTAAAAATAGAGCTTCCCTATGACTCTGCAATTGCACTACTGGGTATTTACCCCAAAGATACCAATGAAGTGAAAAGAAGGGTCATCTGTACCCCCAATGTTTATCGCAGCAATGGTCACAGTCGCCAAACTGTGGAAAGAACAAAGGTGCCCTTCAACGGACGAATGGATAAGGAAGATGTGGTCCATATACACTATGGAGTATTATGCTTCCATCAGAAAGGATGAATATCCAACTTTTGTAGCAACATGGATGGGACTGGAAGAGATTATGCTGAGTGAAATAAGTCAAGCAGAGAGAGTCAATTATCATACGGTTTCACTTATTTGTGGAGCATAACAAATAGCATGGAGGACAAGGGGAGTTAGAGAGGAGAAGGGAGTTGAGGGAAATTGGAAGGGGAGGTGAACCATGAGAGACTATGGAGTCTGAAAAACAATCTGAGGGTTTTGAAAGGGCGGAGGTGGGAGGTTGGGGGAACCAGGTGGTGGGTATTGGAGAGGGCACGGATTGCGTGGAGCACTGGGTGTGGTGCAAAAACAATGAATACTGTTACACTGAAAATAAATTTTAAAAATTTAAAAAAAAAAAACAATGTTCATTCTTCTGATCCATGAGCATGGAACGTTTTTCCATCTTTTTGTGTCTTCGTCAATTTCCTTCAGGAGTGTTCTGTAGTTCCTAGAGTATAGATCCTTTACTTTTTTGGTTAGGTTTTTTCCTAGGTATCTTATGGGTTTTGGTGCTGTTATAAATGGAATCAATTCTCTAATTTCTCATTCTATAGTTACATTGTTAATGTATAAGAAATCAACGGATTTCTATGCATTGATTTTGTATCCTGCCACATTACTGAATTGCTGTATGAGTTATACTAATTTGGAAATGGAGTCTTTTGGGTTTTCCACACCAAGTGTCATGTCATCTGTGAAGAGAGAGAGTTTGACTTCTTCTTTGTCAGTTTGAATACATTTTATTTCTTTTCGTTGTCTGATTGCTGTTGTTAGGACTTCTAGTACTATGCTGAACAATAGTGGTGAGAGTGGACATCCTTGTCCTTTTCCTGATTTCAGTGGGACAGCTCTCAGCTTTTCCCCCTTGAGAATGATATTTGCCATGGGTTTTTCATAAATGGATTTTATGAAATTGGAGAATGCCCCTCTCTCCCTGAAGTGTTTTAATCAGGAAAGGATGCTGTATTTTGTCAAATGATTTTTCTGCATCAGTTGAGAAAACCATATAGTTCTTGTCTCTTCTCTTATTTATGTGTTCTACCACATTGATTGATTTGCAAATGTTGAACCACCCTTGCATCACAGGGAAAAATCCCAGCTGGTCGTGGTGCATAGTCCTTTTAAAGTACTGTTGGATACTATTAGCTAGGATCTTGTTGAGAATTTTAGCATCCATATTCATCAGGGATATTGGTCTGAAATTCTCCTTTTTGATGAGGTTTTTGCCTGGTTTGGGGATCAAGGCAATGTAGACCTCATAGAAAGTGTCTGGAAATTTACCTTGAATCCATCAGGCCCTGGACTCTTTTTTGGGGGGATGTTTTTGATAACTGCTTCAATCTTGTTACTGGTTATGGATCTCTTTGGGTTGTCAATTTCTTCCTGTTTCAGTCTTGGTAGTTTATAAATTTTGAAGAATGCATCCATTTCTTCCATGTTTTTTAATTTGTTTTCATGTAGCTCTTCATAGTACTTTCTGATAACTGTATTTATTTCCTTGCTGTTAGTAGTGATCTCTCCCCTTTCATTCATAATTTTATTAATTTAGTTCCTTTCTCTTTTCTTTTGGATTAGTTTGGCCAGTGGCTTATCAATCTTATTAATTCTTTCAAGGAGCCATCTTCTAGGTTCCTTAATGTATGCTACTGTATTTCTTATTTCTAGTTCATTGATATCTGCTTTAATCTTAGTTATTTCACTTCTCTTGCATGGGTTAGGCTTAATTTGTTGTTGATTCTCCAGTTCTTTAAGGTGTAAAGATAGTTTGTGTCTTGAGGATTTTTCTATTTTTGTTTTTTTTGTGTTTTTTTGTTTTTTTTGTTTTGTTTTTAATGAGGCTTGGATAGTTATATACTTCTCCCTTAGGACCACCTTTGCCATATTCCATAGATTTTGGATCAGTGTGTTTTCATTCTCATTGGTTTCAATGAGTTGTTTAAGTCTTCTTTGATTTCCTGGTTGACCCAAACATTCTTGAGCAGGGTGGTCTTTAGCTTCCAGGTGTTTGAATTCCTTCCAAACTTTTTCCTGTGATTGAGTTCCAGTTTCAAAACATTGTGGCCTGACAATATACAGGTAACAATCTCAATACTTGGTATCAGTTGAGACCTGATTTGTGACCCAGTATGTGGTCTATTCTGAAGAAAGTTCCATGTGTGCTTGAGAATAATGAGTATTCTGTTGTTTTAGTTTGAAATGTTCTGTAGATATCTATGAGGTCCATCTGGTCCAGTATGTCATTCAAAGCTCTTGTCTCTTTGTTGATCTACTGTTTAGTTGATCTGTCTGTTGCTTAGATCAGAGTGTTAAGGTCTCCTACAATTAATGTATTATTATCAATATGTCTCTCCATTTTGGTTAACAGTTGGCTTATGTAATTGGCTGTTCCCATGTTGGCAGCATAGATATTTACAATTGTTAGATCTTCTTGTTGGAGAGACCTTTTAAGAATGACATAGAGTCCTTCTGTATCTCTAACTACAGTCTTTAGCTTAAAATCTAATTTGTCAGATATAAGAATTGCTACCCCAGGCTTTCTTTTGAGGCCTGTTGCTATGAAAGATAGCTCTCCATCCCTTCACTTTCAGTCTGGATGCATCTTTAGGCTTGATATGAGTCTCTTGTAGTCAGCATATGGATGGGTTCTGTCTTTTTATCCAATCTGCAACCCTGTGTCATCTTATAGGAGCATTTAGCCCATTCAGGTTGAGAGTGGTTATTGAAAGATAAGATTTTTATTGTCATCATGTTGCCTGTGAAATCCTTGTTTCTATAGATTGTCTCTCTACATTTCTGTTATATATCCCTCTTGGTGTCTTTTTTGCAGTTTCAGCTTCGTGGTCACATATTCTTTCAGTCTCTGCTGGTTCTGGAAGCTTCTTATTTCTCCATCCATTCTGAATGACAGCACTGCTGGATAAAGAATTCTTGGCTACATGGTCTTCTCATTTAGTACACTGAATATGCCTTGCCAGCCCTTTCTGGCACCCCAGGTCTCTATGGACAGGTCTGACATTATTCTGATGTTCCTTCCCCTGTACATAAGGGATATATTCCCCCTAGTGCCCTTAAAATGGTTTCCTTGGTTCTAAGATTTGTGAGCTTTACTATTACGTGCCTGGGTGTTTTTCAGTTCACCTTGATCTTGGGAAGGTTCTCTCTGCCTCCAGGACGTGAATGTTTATTTCATTCCACAGATTAGGGAAGATCTTGGCTATGATTTGCTCAAATATATCTTCTAGGCCTCTCTCTCTCTCTCTCCATCCCCTCAGGGATCACAATAATTTTGACATTGGAATGTTTCATGGTGTCATTTATTTCTCTAATTCTATTTTCATGGATTTTGTGCTGTTTGTTTCAGGCCTCCTTCTGCTCCTTCTTTTCTATCAGTTTGTCTTCAAGATCATTAATTCATTCTACTGCCTCATTTACCCTAACTGTTAGAGCATCTAGATTAGATTGTATCTCACTGATAGCATTTTTAAGTTCTGCCAGATTTGCTTTCATTTCTGCACTTAGTGAGTCTATGTTGCCATTTATAGTTTTCTCCAGCCTGACTATTGTCTTCATAACTGCTACACTGAAGGCTATTTTGACATCTTGCTTAGATCCATATCCATTAGATCTGTGGGAGAAACCATTGTCCTGGGGTCTTTTCTTTGTTGGAAGTTCCTCCTCCTGGTCATTCTGACAAGTTGCATTTGAGGGGATGTACAGCCAAAAATATCAAGCACAATCCAGACAAGGTGCACCCTCTCAACTAATGGTCTTCTGCCCCTATAGATATCCAGATGTGTATAATCTTACATCTCAGGCTGATTTCATGGGTATTCAGAGTGGCTTGGTAGATTTCTAACTAAATTAAGGGGATCATTTGAAAAAGAGTCCTCCACTCCTCCGCCATCTTGATAGAACTCTCTTCTTCTATTTTGAATGATACCCTTGCTGGATAATGTATTATTGGCTGCAGATTTTTCTCATTTAGCACTCTGAATATATCATGCCCGTTCTTTCTTGCCTGCCAGGTCTCTGTGGATAGATATGTTCCTAGCCATATGTTTCTTCATCTGTAGATTAAATCCCCATTTTCCCAAGTTGGTTTCAGGATTTTCTCTTTATTGCATTCATTTATTTGCAAGCTTCACTACTATATGTCAGGGTGTTGATCTATTTTTATTGATTTTGAAGGGGGTTCTCTGTGCCTCCTGGACTTGAATGCATATTTCCTTCCCCAGATTAAGGAAGTTCTCAAGTATAATTTTCTCCAATATACCTTTTGCCCCTTTCTTTCCTCTTCCTCTGGGACCCCAGTTATTCTAATATCATTTTGCTTTATGGTATCACTGATCTCGTGAATCCTTCCCTCATAATCCAATAGTGTTTATCTCTCTTTTCCTCAGTTTATTTATTCTCCATAAGTTTATATTCTATATCACTGATTCTCTCTTCTGCCTCATTTATCTTAGCAGTAAGAACCTCCATTTTTTATTGCATCTCATTAATAGCATTTTTTGTTTTGACCTGATTAGATTTTAATCCTTTTATTGCTCACAAAAGAGATTCCCAGATGTCTTCTGTGTTTTCTTTAATACCAGGTAATATCTTTATAATTGTTATTTTGAATTCTAGCTCTGACACATCTTAAGAAGCATCCATGTTTCTTAAGTATCTGGGAATTAGTGCTGCCTATTGTTCTTTTCTCTGGGATTTTTTACATGTTGTCATTTTGTCCAGAGAAAAATAGGAGAAGAAAACAGAAAAATATCAACCACAACCCCAGCAAAGTATATATTAGGCAAATCAGAAGAGATCAGAAACAAAAAAATGGGAAAAAAAGAGAGAGAGAGAGAATATAATCAAATAGGTGGACAAAACAGGGTGATACAACAGGTCCTGGTGTCTTTTGATCTGCTTATTAAAAGACAATAGATCCCAAAATTATACAGAAGGAAAACCATATATTTCATATACATATATAAATAATATATGGTATTCAATCATATAGTGTATTCAGTCATATATATATATATGTGATTGAATACAATAGAAGGAATGCAAAAATGAAGAATATATAAATGTAAATGTAAAAATGAAAAGTAAAAAAATCTTAAAAAAGAGGAAACAGTCAAGAAAACAAAGAGGCAACCCACGGAATGGGAGAAGATATTTGCAAATGA
>NW_022631253.1:0-27169 GCF_010015895.1 Lontra canadensis | reverse complement strand
AGAAGATATGAACAGACACTTCTCCAATGAAGACATACAAATGGCTATCAGACACATGAAAACATGTTCATCATCACTAGCCATCAGGGAGATTCAAATTAAAACCACATCGAGATATCACCTTACACCAGTTAGAATGGCCAAAATTAGCAAGACAGGAAACAACATGTGTTGGAGGAGATGTGGAGAAAGGGAAACCCTCTTCCACTGTTGGTGGGAATGCAGGTTGGTGCAGCCTCTTTGGAGAACACTGTGGAGATTCCTCAAGAAATTAAAAATAGAACTTCCCTATGACCCTGCCATTGCACTACTGGGTATTTATCCCAAAGATACAGATGGAGTGAAAAGAAGGGCCATCTGTACCCCAATGTTTATAGCAGCAATGGCCACAGTTGCCAAACCGTGGAAACAACCAAGATGCCCTTCAATGGATGAATGTATAAGGAAGATGTGGTCCATATATACTATGGAGTATTATGCCTCCATCAGAAAGGATGAATATCCAACTTTTGTAGCAACATGGATGGGACTGGAAGAGATTATGCTGAGTGAAATAAGTCAAGCAGAGAGAGTCAATTATCATACGGTTTCACTTATTTGTGGAGCATAACAAATAGCATGGAGGACATGGGGATTTAGGAGAAGGCAGTTGGGGGAAATTGGAACAGGAGGTGAACAATGAGAGACTATGGACTCTGAAAAACAATCTGAAGGGTTTGAAGAGGTGGGGGGTGGGAGGTGGTGGGTATTAGAGAGGGCACGGATTGCATGGAGCACTGGGTGTGGTACAAAAACAATGAATACTGTTATGCTGAAAATAAATTAAAAATAAATAAATAAAAGGCAAAAAAAAGAGTTGATAGAAATAATAAACTATTTATAAAGGAAAAGAAAAAAAGAATTTTTAAACTGATAGACTAAAGAATCGTGAGTAAATAACCTAGAATTCTGTCTACTATTTTCCTGTAGCTCTGGAGTTTTTCAGTTCAGTGTGGTTGGTAAACTAGCTTTTAGCCAGATATTCCTGCTGGTCTTCTTGGGGAAAGACCTGTTGTGTTGACTCTCAAGTGTTTTTCCATGAACGGAGTTGCACTGCTCTTACCAGGTAGGCAGCCTCAGTGTAAGTGGGTCTAGGCTGCTCTATGTGGCTTTTATTCCCTGAAGGCTTTCCTAGCCACTCTAAAGGATGAGAACAAAAATGGTGAACCTCTGATCTCAAGCTGCGGAGCTGTAAGATTGTGGCCCCCTCTTTTGAGTGTGTCCTCAGGGAAAACCAGTCCTTTTGTCTCCTTATTTCCATCTGCACTCTGTGTTCACCCACCCTGTGACCAAGTGTTTTTATCTGGGACACGGAATCCTGTTTTGAGTGTCCCAATTTTGCAGACTCCTCCAGTGTGGACCCAGGTTTCTCCTCCTAGGGGAAGCAGGAGGGTCTCCCCTTGCAGTTCTGCCACTTGCTGTGACCCTGCTCCAAGAGCAGTTGCATGGTCATGCAGGTGTTTGTGGTTTATAGCAATACTGAGCTGAAAGCCCACTCCTGGGCTCGCTGACTGCAGCTGGCTTCCTATATTTGATGCTGGGGAACTCTGCTTCACTCAGATACCCCCATTCTTTCTGTGTTCCCAGGTATCGTGAGACCACACTGTCCCACCTAGGATTCTGACCTACGTCACCACCTGAGCACCTTTCAGGCAGGGATATCCCTCACCAGAGAAGACTTCTAAAAGTTCTGATTTCGTGCTCCACTGTTAAGTCAGTTTCCAGTAGCTGGCTTACAGAGGCTTTATCTTTCAATATATCCCCTCAGATTCACTTCTCTACACCTTCTACCTTGCAAAAAGTGGATGGTTTTCTATTTGTAGAATTACAGCATTTCTTTCCTTATATCTCAGGTTAAGTTCACAGGTGTTCAGAATGATTTAATAGCTATACAGCTGAATTCAAGGGAACAGACGAAACAAGGGTCACCTACTCTTCCACCAACTTCCCTCCATTCTTCCTTAATCTACATTCTTTTAACAAGCAGACCAAAACACACCCAGGATCTAGTTTGTTTGTTCTTTGGTATTTTTCTCTTTTCTTTTCTTCTTTTTTGTGGCCTTTTCTCTTTTCTTTTCTTCTTTTTTTTCTTTTCTGGACAAAATGACAAAATGAAGAAACCTACCACAAAAGAAAGAACATAAAGTAGAACTCATGGCCAAGAACTTAATAAAAACAGAAATAAGTAACATGTCCAAACAAGAAGTTAAAACAATTATAAGGATTCTAGTTGAGCATGAAAAAAGCATAGAAGATACTGGAAAATTCCTTACTGCAGAGATCAAAGAATTAAAATCCAGTCAGGCCAAAATTAAAAATGTCATAATGGAGATACAAATACAAGCGGATCCCTCAAAAATGAGGATTGATGAAGCAGAGGAACAATTCAGTAATATAGAATATAAAATTGTGGAATATAATGAAGCTACAAAGAAGAGGGAAGAAAGGTCATGGATCACAAAGGTATGTTTAGGGAAGTCAACAACTTATTAAAACATAATGACATCCATATCATAGAAGTCTCAGAAGATGAAGAGAGAGGAAAAGAGGTAGAAGGTTTATTCAAACAAATTATAGCTGAAAAAGTTCCCTAATCTGGTGAAGGATGCAGATATCAAAATACAAGCAGCACAGAGAAATCCCATTAAATTCAACAAAAGCCAATCTTCACCAAGGCATATCACAGTCAAATTCACAAAATACACAGACAGGGAAGAATCCTGGAAGCAGCAAGGGAAAAAAGTCTTTAATCTACAAATTCACAAAATACTCAGACAGGGAAGAATCCTGGAAGCAGCAAGGGAAAAAAGTCTTTAATCTCCAAAGAAGACAGGACAGACTTGAAGCAGATCTGTACACAGAAACTTGGCAGGTCAGAAGACAGAATATTTTCAACCAGGGAAATGGGAAATACATGCAACCAAGAATTCTTTATCCAGCAAGGCTGCCAGTCACAGTAGAAGGAGAAATAAAGAGATTCCCAAACAAAGCCAACAAACAAAAAAACTAATGGAGTTTGTCACCACTAAACCAGCCCTGCAAGCAATATTAAGGGGTACTCTTTGAATGAGGAAAAAAGACAAAAAACAACAGAGGTTAGGGGAGGGGGGAGATGGGTGAGCCTGGTGATGATTATTAAGGAAGGCATGGATTGTACTGAGCACTGGGTGTCATACACAAACAATGAATCATGGACTACAAGATCAAAAACTAATGATGTACTGTATGGTGACTAACATAAATAAATAAATAAATAAATAAATAAGGGGGGGGAAGAAAAAGAAAGGGCCAGGGAACACAACCAGAAACACCAACTCTACAGGTAACACAAGGACACTAAATTCATATCTTTCAATAATCATTTTGAATATAAATGGACCACATTCTGTAAGCAAAAGATATGGGTTATCAAAATGGATTAAAAAACAAGGCCCATGGATATGCTGTCTACAAGATTCTCGTTTTAGACCTAAAGACACATGCAGATTCAAAGTGAGGATATGAAGAAGCATCTATCATGCTAATGGACATTAAAAGAAAGCCAGAGTAACCATACTTACAAAAGACAAAATAGATTTTATTCAGTTTTTTTATTTAAATTTTGTTAGTTAACATACAGTGCAATATAGATTTCTGGAGTAGAATTTAGTATTTCATCACTTATGTACAACACCTAGTGCTCATCACAAAAAAAAATGTCCTCCTGAATACCCATTATCCATCTAGCCTACCCACACCCATGTCCTTCCATCAACCCTCAGGTTGTTTTCTATCATTATCAATAATGTATGGCTTGTATCCCTCTCTCCAGTTTTTCTTTTCCCCCTTCCCATACGTTTGTGTTTTCTTTCATAAAGTCCAAATATGAATGAGATCATATGGTACTTGTCTTTCTCTGACTGATTTACTTTGCTTAGCATAATATACTCTATCTCTAGCCATGTCCTTGCAAATGGCAAGATTTCATTATTTTTGATGGCTGAGTATTATTCCATGGTGTGTGTGTGTGTGTGTGTGTGTGTGTGTGTGTGTATCACATCTTTTTTACCCATTCATCATTTGATGGACATTTGGTCTCTTTCCCTATTTGGCCATTGTTGATAATGCTTCTACAAACAACAGGGTGCATGTATCCCTTTGAATCTGTATTTTTGTATCCTTTGGGTAAATAACTAGTAGCGCATTGCTGGATGGTAGGGATTTTTTTCGTTTATCTTGGAGGAACCTCCATAGTGTTCTCCAGAGTGGCTGGCTACACCACTTTGCATTACCACCAACATTGCAAGAGGACCCCCTTTCTTCGAATCCTTACCAACCCCTGTTGTATCTTATGTTGTTAATTTTAGCCATCTGACAAGTGTGAGGTGATATCTCCTCATGATTTTCATTTGTATTTCCCTGATGCCAAGTGATGTGAGGTGGTACCTTATCATGGTTTTGATTTGTATTTCCCTGATGTCAAGTGATGTTGAGTGTATTGTCATATGTCTATTAGCCATCTGGGTGTCTACTTTGGAAAAGTGTCTATTCATGTCTTCTCCCCATTATTTTACTAGATTATTTGTTTTTTGGTTGTTGAGTTTGGTAAGTTCTTCATACATTTTGGATACTAACCTTTTATCAGATATGTCATTTGCAAATATCTTCTCCCATTCCATGGGTTGCCTTTTAATTGTTTGCTGTTGTTGTTGTTGTTCCCTTCACTGTGCTGAAGATTTTTCTCTTGATGAAGTCCCAATAGTTAATTTTTGCTCTTGTTTACCTAGCCTCTGAAAAGGTATCTAATAAGAAGTTGCTGTGACTGAGGTCAAAGAAGTTGTTGCCAGTTTCCTCCTCTAGGACTTTGATGGTTTCCTGTCTCATATTTAGCTATTTCATCCGTTTGGAATTTATTTTTGTGTATGGTGGAAGATAGTGGTCCAGTTTCATTCTTCTGCATGATGCAGTCCAGTTTCCCCAACACCATTTTTTGAAGTGACTCTTTTTTTTCCATTGGATATTTTTTTCCTGCTTTGTTGAAAATTAGTTAACCATAGAGTTGTAGGATCATGTCTCAGCTCTCTATTCTGTTTCATTGATCTATGTGTTTGTTTTTGTGCCAGTACCATACTGTCTTGATGACTACAGCTTTGTAGTATATCTTGAAATCGGGAATCATGACGTCTCCAGGTGTTTTTTTTTTTTTTCCTTTTCCACAATTGATTTAGCTATTTGGGGTCTTTTGTAGTTCCATACAAATGTTAGTATCATTTGTTCTAGCTCAGAGAAAAGTGTTCATGGTATTTTCATAGGGATTACACACATTAAATGTGTAACTTTCTCTCGATAGTACAGGCTTTTTAACAGTGTTTGTTCTTCCAATCCATGAGCACGGAATGCTTTTCCATTTCTTTGTTTACTCTTCAATTTCTTTCATAAGTGTTCCAAACTTTTCAGAGTACAGATCTTTTACCTCTTTGGTAGGTTTATTCCTAGGTATCTTCTTGGTTTTGGTGCAATTGCAAATGGGACAAATTCCTGATTTCTATTTCTGCTGCTTCATGGTTAACTTATAGAAATATAACAGATTTCTGTACATTGATTTTACATCCTGCATCTTTGCTGAATTCTTGTATGACTTCTAGCGATTTTTTTTGTGAAGTCTCTCAGGTTTTCTGCATAAACTATCATTTCATCTGCAAATATTTAAAGTTTGACTTATTTCTTCCTGATTCAGATGCATTTTACTTATTTTTGTTGTCTTACTTTTGAGACTAAGACTTTTAGTACTATGTTAAATAGTAATGGTGAGAATGGACATCCCTGTCTTTTTATTGACTGTAGGTGAAATGCTCTCAGCTTTCCCCCATTGAGGATGATATTACTTATGGATCTTTCATGTATGGCTTTTATGATGTTGAGGTATGTTCCTTTTATCTCTACTTTGTTGAAGGGTTTTCTCAAGGAAGGATGTTCTATTTTGTCAAATGCTTTTTTCCTGCATCTATTGACACAATCATATGATTCTTAACCTTTCTTTTATTAACGTGGTTGTCAATGTAGATTGATTTGCAAATATTGGACCAAACTTGCAGTCCAGGAATAAATCTGACTTGATCGTGGTAAACAATTCCTTTAACATACTGTTGAATTCAATTTGCTAGTATGTCACTGAGAATTTTTGCACCCATCTTCATCAAGGATATTGGCCTGTAGTTCTCTTTTTTTAGTGAGGTCTTTGGTTTTGGAATTAAAGTAATGCTGTCTTTATAGAATGAGTTTAGAAGTTTCACTTTCATTTTTGATCCAAAGATCAATGAAACCAAAAGGTGGCTCTTTGAAAAGATAAATAAAATTGAAAAATGTTTAGCCAGACTCATTTAAAAAAAAAAGTGAGAGAACTCAAGTAAATTAAATCAGTAAAGAAGGAGAAAAAAATAACAATCAGCACCACAGAAATACAAAAAATTATGAGAATATTATGAAAAAATTATATGCCAACAAATAAGACATTCTGGAAGAAATGGAAAAATTCATGGAAACACACAATATTTCTAAACTGAATTAGAAAGAAATATAAAATTTAAATAGATGAATTACTAGTAATGATACTGAATCAGTAAACAAAAAATTCCCAACAAACAAAAGTCCAAGACCAAAAAGCTCCAGAAAAATTCTACCAAACGTTGAAAGAACCTGAAACTAATATAACACTGTACATTAACTATACTGGAATTAATTTTTTAAGTGCCTTAAAAAATAAAGAAGAGTTAATACCTATTCTTTTCAAAATTTCCAAAAAATAGAAAAGGAAGGAAAACATCCAAATTTAGTCTATGAGGCCATCATTATCTTGTTACCAAAACAAACAAATACATTACAAACAAAAGAGAAAACTGTAGCTCAATATCCCTCATGAAAACATATGCAAAGGGCCTTAACAAAATATTAGCAAACCAAATCCAATAATACATTAAAAAATATTCATCACTTATCATCAGGGA
Source organism: Lontra canadensis (assembly GCF_010015895.1). Lineage (NCBI taxonomy): Eukaryota > Metazoa > Chordata > Mammalia > Carnivora > Mustelidae > Lontra > Lontra canadensis. Next base: position 20,147 of record NW_022631253.1, on the reverse strand, counting down.
AATGTAAATCTAAACAACAATAAGATATCACCTCACATGTGTCAGAATGGCTAAAATAAAAAACATAAAAAACAGTAAATATTGGGAAGGATGTGGAGAAAAATGAACCCTCATGCACTGTTGGTGGGAATACAAACTGGGTGCATGCAAAAGATAGAAACAACCACTTTCCTATACCATACACAAAAATAAACTCAAAACGGGTTAAAGTCCTAAATGTAAGACCTGAAACCATAAAACTCCTAAAAGTAAACATAGACAGTAATTTTTTTGGACATTGCCCTTAGTGACATATTTATGGATATGTCTCATTGGGCAAGGGAAATGAAAGCAAAAATAAACTATTGGTACCACATCAAAATAAAAAGCTACTGCACAGCAAAGGAACCCATCAACAAACAAAAAGATAACCTACTGAATGGGCGAAGATATTTGCAAATAATATATCCGATAAGATGTTAATATACAAAATACATAAAGAACTCACATAATGGCAATGAAAATGTGAATAATCCAATGAAAAAAGAAGCAGAGAACCTGAATAGACTTTTCTTCCAAAAAAGATATACAGATGGCCCACAGACAAATGAAAAGATGCTCAACATTACCAGTCATCAGGGAAATGCTAGTCAAAGCCACAATGAAATGCCACTTCACACCAGTGAGAATGACTGGTATCAAAAGACAAAAAAAAAAAAAAGGTCAAGTGTTGGAGGTTCCTTCTGAGATAGTGATGTAAGAAGACCCTGAATTCACTTCCTTCATGGAACACTCCAAATTACCCCTATTTATAGAACAATTACTCCTGAAGAAGAACTGAGGGCTTACCAAATATCTTCTGCACAGCAAACAACACACAGAATAACAAAAGAGAACAGCAAGAGAGATGGATACATAGTAACTATGGGAACCACAAACCCTGATACAGTGAACTTGGAAAAGATTAGTACTGAGGGACCAAGAGCATATCCATCTGTCTTTGGGCACAAAAAGAAAGCTGCAGTTTAAAAGAGCAAGTAGTTTATAAAAGATCCAGCCCCAGAAATCTGTCAAATGGGTGAGGAACTGTGGAGACTCTCTCTGAGTCAAAGGGATTGGTGAGTGACACAATTTACTCTTGAAAATGCAGACCAGAGTGAAGTCTGGACACCATAACTGGTTTTCTACTTCATTGAACTCCAGATACCTAGCCTACACTGGACCTGAACATGCTGGGGCATAGAATAAAAAACTGCAAATTAAGAGCAACTAGCATATAAAAGAGACAGCCCTGGAACTTCATCAGATGATGAGGAAACTACTAGAACTCTCTTCTGGAGGGTTGAGTTTGAAGACACAGTTTACACTCCCCTTTATATTAATAATGTAAATAGGAGCAAAGGCTGGACACTCCAATCAGCCTGCCACCTCAGTTCCTTGGCTACAGAAGTGGCCACATGTCAGTGCACACTGAGACACCCCTGGTTAGTGCTCACTACAGCTCTGTCCTTTGCACCAAGGTCACACAGACATAAAGCACCCTGGGACACACCAGGTCCACATCACTTTGGCTTCAGATGACTTGCTAAGAAACACTCAATGCAGAGGACTCTGAGAAGTTTTGGGTGACATCTGCTTCAGATCCATCAGCCCCATGAGGTTGCCCCTATGCAGAGAACCTTGTATACCCCTGGCATGGCTCCAAAAAACTATAAGGGCACCCCCTATATGGAGTAACCTATAATACCTCTTCCTAGGATGGTCTTGACTCCAGTTGCCTGGCATGGGAACCCCCTATACTAAGCACCCTGGGAAACGTAGCTTTCATCCACTCTAGCTTCAACTGTCTTGCCAAAGTGCCCTCTGTGTAGAAAGTCCCAGGATATGATGACTTCATCCACTTCAGCTTCAGCTCTCCTGCTGCACAGAGAACCCAGGGACCCCTCAGCTTGCACCAACTCCAGCTTTAGCAAACATGCCAGGGTACTCCTATGCAGAGACCCTCAGGGAGACTCCATGCCATGCTCATTTCAGCTTCATCCATCCAATGAAAGAAGCCATAGAATGGAGTGCCCGCGAACTCCAGCCCATAACAGCCACAACTCTGGCCAGGAAGTAAAATTCATCAAAAACACAGAATCTACATAGAGGAAAACCATACATAATAACATTCCTCCAAGTTTAGGAGAACTAGGTGTTCTTCCTAAACCATAAAAACACACAGAAAATCAAGTACAATGTGGAGACAAAGGAACATGCTCCCAAAGAAAGAATAAGACAAAGCTTCAAAAGGAACTAAATGAAATTCAGATAAGCAAGCTAAAAAAATGTTTAGAGTACTGATTGTGAATATGCTCACCACACTGGAGAGAAGAGTGGAAAAACTCAGTGAGACCTTCCATAAACAGAAAATATCAAAAAGGAACTAATTAGAGTTGAAAAATTCAATAACTGAATACACTACAGGGAATCAACAATGGATTAGAGAATACAGAAAGACATATCAACTATCTGCAAGACAGGGTAATTGAAAGAACCCAAGCTGAACAGCAAAAAGAGGGAAAAAAACTAATAAATTAGGATAGCTTGTTGAATCACTATATTGTACACCTGAAACTAATATACTATATGTTAACTATACTGGAATTAAAATTAAAATTTAATTTAAAAATAAAGATAGCTTAAGGGCCCTCTTGGACAACATCAAGCAAATGAACATTCTTTATTATAGGGGTCCCAGAAAAAGAGAAAGAGGAAGAAAACTTATTTGAGGAAATAATAGTGAAAAACTTCCTTTACCTAGGGAAAGAAATAGACATCCAGGTTCAAGAAACACAGAGAGTTACAAACAAGATGAGCTCAAGGAAGTTTATAACACAAAACATAATAATTAAAAGATCGAAGTTTAAAGATAAGGAGAATTTTGAAAGCAACAAGAGAGAAGCAAAAGTTGCATACAAAAGAAACCCTATAAATACATCAGTTCATTTCTCAATAGTAACTTTGCAAGACAAAAGGGATTGGCATGATATATTCAAAGTAATTCGAGGAAGAAACCTTCAACCAAAAATACTCTACCCAACAAGGTTAACATTCAGAATTGGAAAAAAGATAAAAGATTTTTAGACAAACAAAAGTTAAGAGGGGTATCACCACTAAAATAGCCTCACAAGAAATAATAAAGGACTTTATTTTTTATTATCAGAAGGTTTCAACTTCATTACTGATCAATTGAATTTAAATTAAAACAATGAGATTTCAATGTAAGATTGACAAAAGATTGCTAGTGTTTTCTGCTAGTAGTGGTAGGGAAATGATCACTCAGACTGTGTATCAACAGGAATATAAGACGGCATAATTTTCTAGTGGAGAATTTGACAACATGTATTGAAAATTATTTAAAAATGAGCAAATATTTCTTAAATATTTTATTTATTTATTTGAGAGAGAGCGAGAGCATGACCTGAGCCAAAGGCAGACACTTAACCAAATGAGCCACCTAGGTGGTCCAAATATGAGAAAATACTTTTGACTCAGCATTTCCAATTGTAGGAATTTTTTTTTTTAATGGTGTAGAAAATTAATTCTGAAATTCTATAATTGCACTTTGGAATATCGTTTTTTTTTTAGGTTTTCTTTTTTTATTTTATTTTTTATAAACATATAATATATTTTTATCCCCAGGGGTACAGGTCTGTGAATCGCCAGGTTTACACACTTCACAGCACTCACCATAGCACATACCCTCCCCAATGTCCATAATCCCACCCCCTTCCCAACCCCCCTCCCCACATCAACCCTCAGTTTGTTTTGTGAGATTAAGAGTCACTTATGGTTTTAATCCCTCCCAATCCCATTTGTTTCATTTACTCTTCTCCTACCCCCTTAACCCCCCATGTTGCATCTCCTCTCCCTCATATCAGGGAGATCATATGATAGTTGTCTTTCTCCGATTGACTTATTTCGCTAAGCATGATACCCTCTAGTTCCATCCACGTCGTCACAAATGGCAAGATTTCATTTCTTTTGATGGCTGCATAGTATTCCATTGTGTATATATACCACATCTTCTTTATCCATTTGTCTGTTGATGGACATCTAGGTTCTTTCCATAGTTTGGCTATTGTAGACATTGCTGCTATAAACATTCAGGTGCACGTGCCCCTTCGGATCACTACGTTTGTATCTTTAGGGTAAATACCCAGCAGTGCAATTGCTGGGTCATAGGGTAGTTCTATTTTCAACATTTTGAGGAACCTCCATGCTGTTTTCCAGAGTGGTTGCACCAGCTTGCATTCCCACCAACAGTGTAGGAGGGTTCCCCTTTCTCCGCATCCTCGCCAGCATCTGTCATTTCCTGACTTGTTAATTTTAGCCATTCTGACTGGTGTGAGGTGATATCTCATTGTGGTTTTGATTTGTATTTCCCTGATGCCGAGTGATATGGAGCACTTTTTCATGTGTCTCTTGGCCATCTGGATGTCTTCTTTGCAGAAATGTCTGTTCATGTCTTCTGCCCATTTCTTGATTGGATTATTTGTTCTTTGGGTGTTGCGTTTGCTAAGTTCTTTATAGATTTTGGACACTAGCCCATTATCTGATATGTCATTTGCAAATATCTTCTCCCATTCTGTCAGTTGGCTTTTGGTTTTGTTAACTGTTTCCTTTGCTGTGCAAAAGCTTTTGATCTTGATGAAATCCCAATAGTTCATTTTTGCCCTTGCTTCCCTTGCCTTTGGCAATGTTCCTAGGAAGATGTTGCTGCGGCTGAGGTCAAAGAGGTTGCTGCCTGCGTTCTCCTCAAGGATTTTGATGGATTCTCTTCTCACATTGAGGTCCTTCATCCATTTTGAGTCTATTTTCGTGTGTGGAGATGATACAATTTCATTTTTCTGCATGTGGCTGTCCAATTTTCCCAACACCATTTATTGAAGAGGCTGTCTTTTTTCCATTGGACATTCTTTCCTGCTTTGTCGAAGATTAGTTGACCATAGAGTTGAGGGTCTATTTCTGGGTTCTCTATTCTGTTCCATTGATCTACATGTTTGTTTTTGTGCCAGTACCATGCTGTCTTGATGATGACAGCCTTGTATAGAGCTTGAAGTCCGGAATTGTGATGCCACAAATTTGGCTTTTTTTTTCAATATTCCTTTGGCTATTTGAGGTCTTTTATGGTTCCACATAAATTTTAGGATTATTTGTTCCATTTCTTTGAAAAAAATGGATGGTACTTTGATAGGAATTGCATTAAATGTGTAGATTGCTTTAGGTAGCATAGACATTTTCACAATATTTATTCTTCCAATCCAGGAGCATGGAACATTTTTCCATTTCTTTGTGTCTTCCTCAATTTCTTTCATGAGTACTTTATAGTTTTCTGTGTATAGATTCTTAGTCTCTTTGGTTAGGTTTATTCCTAGGTATCTTATAGTTTTGGGTGCAATTGTAAATGGGATGGACTCCTTAATTTCTCTTTCTTCTGTCTTGTTGTTGGTGTAGAGAAATGCAATTGATTTCTGTGCATTGATTTTATATCCTGACACTTTACTGAATTCCTGTACAAGTTCTAGCAGTTTTGAAGTGGAGTCTTTTGGGTTTTCCACATATAGTTCATATCATCTGCGAAGAGTGATAGTTTGACTTCTTCTTTGCTGATATGGATGCCTTTAATTTCCTTTTGTTGTCTGATTGCTGAGGCTAGGACTTCTAGTACTATGTTGAATAGCAGTGGTGATAATGGACATCCCTGCCATGTTCCTGACCTTAGTGGAAAAGCTTTCAGTTTTTCTCCATTGAGAATGATATTTGCGGTGGGTTTTTCATAGATGGCTTTGATAATATTGAGGTATGTGCCCTCTATCTCTACACTTTGAAGAGTTTTGATCAGGAAGGGATGCTGTACTTTGTCAAATGCTTTTTCAGCATCTATTGAGAGTATCACATGGTTCTTGTTCTTTCTTTTATTAATGTGTTGTGTCACATTGATTGATTTGCAGATGTTGAACCAACCTTGCAGCCCTGGAATAAATCCCACTTGGTCTTGGTGAATAATCCTTTTAATGTACTGTTGAATCCTATTGGCTAGTATTTTGGTGAGAATTTTTGCATCTGTGTTCATCAAGGATATTGGTCTGTAGTTCTCTTTTTTGATGGGATCTTGTTTGGTTTTGGGATCAAGGTGATGCTGGCCTCATAAAATGAGTTTGGAAGTTTTCCTTCCATTTCTATTTTTTGGAACAGTTTCAGGAGAATAGGAATTAGTTCTTCTTTAAATGTTTGGTAGAATTCCCCCGGGAAGCCGTCTGGCCCTGGGCTTTTGTTTGTTTGGAGATTTTTGATGACTGTTTCAATCTCCTTACTGGTTATGGGTCTGTTCAGGCTTTCTATTTCTTCCTGGTTCAGTTGTGGTAGTTTTTATGTCTCTAGGAATGCATCCATTTCTTCCAGATTGTCAAATTTGTTGGTGTAGAGTTGCTCATAGTATGTTCTTATAATTGTCTGTATTTCTTTGGTGTTAGTTGTGATCTTTCTTCTTTCATTCATGATTTTATTTATTTGGGTCCTTTCTCTTTTCTTTTTGATAAGTCTGGCCAGGGGTTTATCAAGCTTATTAATTCTTTCAAAGAACCAGCTCCTAGTTTTGTTGATTTGTTCTATTGTTTTGTTTTGTTTTGTTTTTTTTGGTTTCTATTTCATTCATTTCTGCTCTGATCTTTATGATTTCTCTTCTCCTGCTGGGTTTAGGGTTTCTTTCTTGTTCTTTCTCCAGCTCCTTTAGGTGTAGGGTTAGGTTGTGTACCTGAGACCTTTCTTATTTCTTGAGAAAGGCCTGTACCGCTATATATTTTCCTCTCAGGACTGCTTGTTGTGTCCCACAGATTTTGAACCATTGTGTTTTCATTATCATTTGTTTCCATGAATTTTTTCAATTCTTCTTTAATTTCCTGGTTGACCCATTCATTCTTTAGAAGGATGCTGTTTAGTCTCCATGTATTTGAGTTCTTTCCAAATTTCCTCTTGTGATTGAGTTCTAGCTTCAGAGCATTGTGGTCTGAAAATATGCAGGGAATGATCCCAATCTTTTGATACCAGATGAGACCTGATTTAGGACTGAGAATGTGATCTATTCTGGAGAATGTTCCATGTGCACTAGAGAAGAAAGTGTATTCTGTTGCTTTGGGATGAAATGTTCTGAATATATCTGTGATATCCATCTGGTCCAGTGTGTCATTTAAGGCCTTAATTTCCTTGTTGATCCTTTGCTTGGATGATCTTTCCATTTCAGTGAGGGGAGTGTTAAAGTCCCCTACTATTATTGTATTATTGTTGATGTGTTTCTTTGATTTTGTTATTAATTGGTTTATATAGTTGGCTGCTCCCACGTTAGGGGCATAGATATTTAAAATTGTTAGATCTTCTTGTTGGACAGATCCTTTGAGTATGATATAGTGTCCTTCCTCATCTCTTATTATAGTCTTTGGCTTAAAATCTAATTGATCTGATATAAGGATTGCCACTCCTGCTTTCTTCTGATGTCCATTAGCATGGTAACTTCTTTTCCACCCCCGTACATTAAATCTGGAGGTGTCTTCGGGTTTAAAATGAGTTTCTTGTAGGCAACATATAGATGGGTTTTGTTTTTTTATCCATTCTGATACCCTGTGTCTTTTGATTGGGGGCATTTAGCCCATTAACATTCAGGGTAGCTATTGAGAGATATGAATTTAGTGCCATTGTATTGTCTGTAAGGTGACTGTTATTGTATATTGTCTCTGTTCCTTTCTGATCTACCTCTTTTAGGCTCTCTCTTTGCTTAGAAGACCCCTTTCAGTATTACCTGTAGAGCTGGTTTGGTGTTTGCAAATTCTTTCAGTTTTTGTTTGTCCTGGAAGCTTTTTATCTCTCCTATTTTCAATGATAGCCTAGCTGGATATAGTAATCTTGGCTGCATGTTTTTCTCATTTATGCTCTGAATATATCATGCCAGTTCTTTCTGGCCTGCCAGGTCTCTGTGGATAAGTCTGCTGCCAATCTAATATTTTTACCATTGTATGTTACAGACTTCTTTTCTTGGGCTGCTTTCAGGATTTTCTCTTTGTCACTAAGACGTGTAAATTTTACTATTAGGTGCTGGGGTGTGGACCTATTCTTATTGATTTTGAGGGGGGTTCTCTGAACCTCCTGGATTTTGATGCTTGTTCCCTTTGCCATATTGGGGAAATTCTCTCCAATAATTCTCTCCAATATACCTTCTGCTCCCCTCTCTCTCTCTTCTTCTTCTGGAATCCCAATTATTCTAATGTTGTTTCGTCTTATGGTGTCACTTATCTCTCGAATTCTCCCCTCGTGGTCCAGTAGCTGTTTGTCCCTCTATTGCTCAGCTTCTTTATTCTCTGTCATTTGGTCTTCTATATCGCTAATTCTTTCTTCTGCCTCATTTGTCCTAGCAGTGAGAGCCTCCATTTTTGATTGCACCTCATTAGTAGCTTTTTTGATTTCAACTTGGTTTAATTTTTAGTTCTTTTATTTCTCCAGAAAGGGCTTTTATATCTCCCGAGTGGGTTTCTCTAATGTCTTCCATGCCTTTTTCGAGCCCGGCTAGAACCTTGAGAATCGTCATGCTGAACTCTAGATCTGACATATTACCAATGACTGTATTGATCAGGTCCCTAGCCTTTGGTACTGCCTCTTGTTCTTTTTTTTTGTGGTGAATTTTTCCACCTTGTCATTTTGTCCAGATAAGAGTATATGGAGGAGCAAGTAAAATACTAAAAGGGTGGCAACAACTCCAGGAAAATATGCTTTAACCAAATCAGAAGAGATCCCAAATCATGAGGGGGGAGAAAGGGGATAAAAAGATGTTCAGAAAGAAAAAAAAAAAGAAACAATTAAAAAAAACGAAAACAAATAAAGAAAAAATATGTTAAAAAACGTTAAAAAAGAAAAGGGTAAAATTTAAAAGAAATTTGGCAGAAGAGAAAAAAAAATTGAAAAAGAAAAAAAATTAAATTAACTGCAAGGCTAAAGAATCATGGGGAGAAAAGCCATGAGTTCCGTGCTTTGCTTTCTCCTCCTCTGGAATTCCGCTGCTCTCCTTGGTATTGAAACTGCACTCCTTGGTAGGTGAACTTGGTCCTGGCTGGGTTTCTTGTTGATCTTCTGTGGGAGGGGCCTGTTGTAGTGATTCTCAAGTGTCTTTGCCCCAGGCGGAGTTGCACCGCCCTTACCAGGGGCCGGGCTGAGTAATCCGCTCGGGTTTGCTTTTGGGAGCTTTTGTTCCCTGAGTGCTTTCCGTAGAGTTCCAGAGGACGGGAATGAAGATGGTGGCCTCCCGGTCTCCGGCCCGCAGGAGCTGAGAGCTCGGGGCCCCACTCCTCAGTGCGCCCTCAGAGAACAGCGCCCAATTACTCCCGTCACCCTGCCTCTGGCCGCACTCCGAGCTGACCGAACCTGCGACCAGTTCAAGGTAACCCTGAGCTGAGAGCTCACTCCTCGGCTCTGTCTCTGTAGCCGGCTTCCCCGTTCTAATATCTGTAAGCTCTGTGACACTCAGACCCCCCCCCATCCTTCTGTGACCCTGCGGGACCTGAGGCCACGCTGACCCCGCGTGGGCTTCACCCCGGTTAAGCCTCTGCAGTGATGTCCCTCAGCGGAACAGACTTTTTAAAGTCCTGATTTTGTGCTCCGTTGCTCCGCCGCTTGCCGGGAGCCAGCCCCTCCCCCCGCGGTCTATCTTCCCATCGCTTTGGATTCACTTCTCCGCCAGTCCTACCTTTCAGAAAGTGGTTGATTTTCTGTTTCTACAATTGCTGTTCTTCTTCTCTTCAACCTCCTGTTGGATTTGTAGTTGTTTGCAATCTTTAGATAAGCTATCTAGCTGATCTCCTGCTACCTGAAGTAGTCTCAGCCTGCTACTTCTCCGCCATCTTGACTCCTCTGCCCAATTGTAGGAATTTATACAAAGAAAATAAGTAGACTTAAATACAAAGAGTTACATATGGATATTCAGCATAGCATTGTTTATAAGGAAAAATCAGAAACTGCATGGAACTTCTTTTTTTTTTCCTAAACAAACACTCTAAGTCCAATGTAGGGTTTGAACTCATGATCCCGAGATCAAGAGTTGTATTCTCTACTGACTAATGCAGACAGCTGCACCAAAGGAACGTCTTAAAGTGAAAAGGAAAAGGCTATAATTCTACATAAGAAAATTCTGAATAAAAGGATAGATATATGACAACATATACATAAAACATGGAGGAGGGAACAAAAAAAGTATTTTTAGAATGTATTTGAACTTAAAACTTAGTTTGAACTTAATATAGACTGCTATACACTTGAGATGTTATACATAAACCTCGTGGTAGCCACAAACCCCAACCTATAACACACACCTTTAAAAAGAAAATAAAAGCACTACAAAAGTGCATCAATCACAAAGAAAGACAGCAAGTGATGCATAAACAATGAATCTTGGAACACTGAAAAAATAAAGTTTAAAAAAAATCATACACTGCATTACCATACAGCAACAAAATTAAACTACTGCAATCTGCAATAATATATATAAAAAAGGAAAGACAGCAAGAGAAGAAAAAAAGAACTGAGAAAAACTACAAAAACAACCCAAAAACAATTAACAAAATGACAGTAAGTACATATCTATCAATAATTACTCTAAGTGAAATTGGCCCAAATGCTCCAATTAAAAAAAATGGGATAACAGAATAGATGAAAAAACAAGACCTGTGTATATGCTCCCTACAAGAGAACAACTCAGACCTAACAACACATACAGACTGAAAGTGAGAGAATAGAAAAACCTTTACCAAGCAAATAAAACAGGAAAAAATCAGGGTAGTCATACATATATCAGACAAAATAAGCTAAAAACAAAGACTGTCATAAAAAAACTAAGAAGGTTATTACATACTAATAAAGGGATTGATCCAATGAGAGATATCAGCTCAACAAAAATTCTAAGTACCTATTCACCCAACAATGGAGCACACAAATACATAAAGCAGTTACTAACAGAATAAAGGGAGAAATTTATGACAACAGAATAATAGTACAGGACTCTAACACCACACTTATATCAATGAATAGATCATCCAAGCAGAAAATCAGTGAAGAAGAAATACCTTTGAATGACAGACTAGATGAGATGGATACAGTAGATATAGATAGAACATCACATACAAAAATAACAGAATAAACAGTTTTCAAATGAATGTATAACATTCTCCAGAATAGAACACCTTGAGCCACAAAACAAGTCAATAAATTTTAGAAAATTGTGGAAGAGTTAAGATGGCAGAGTAGTAGAGGGACCTGATACTTGCTTTGTCCCTCAAACACAGCCAGATAAATTTCAAATCATTCTGAACACCCAAGAAATTGATCTGAAGACTGTGAGAATAAAGTGTACATCTAGAGGGAGAAAAATGGCCACATTATGGAAGGTAGGAGCTGAGGAGTGTTGATCTGGGGGAGAAAAGAACCGCAGCTCCTGCAAAGGTGAGGGAGATATGATCACAGAGAAAGGAATGAGAGAGAAAGAGAGGAAGAGTGAAATTAGTGTGCAGGGGATTGTACAAGAAAAATTCTTCCCCCAAACCTTTGACTGGACAAAGGATAGGGGCCGACTACTGCAAGTTCTTATACATAGTGGAACTCAAAATCTTAAGTTTTAGAAGTCTGCACCATCCCTGCTGTCATTCTTAGTGAGCTTAGTGGTGGTCCTGTGGGGAAGAGAGCAGAGGCCTGGGAGCAGACAGTGTGGTCTGAGGATCCCTTCTTAGGGTCACTCCCCGTGCTTTGGGGATAGGTGGCATGGTCTCTCTAGGGACAAAAGAGATGGTGGGTGCCCAACATGCTGCCCTTCATTAGCATAGCAACAGAAACACCTGCAGAGGGCAGCAAACATTGTTGCTGGCTTTTTGAAGTACTTTACCATAAAATGCAAACCAGTGTTTGACAGTGTGACTGCTTTTCTGGGACAAACTGGCACCAGACACATAGGATCAGTGCATGTCCATGCTTGGCCAGGTCCATTAAATTTGGAGTTTAGAAACCCAACCATGTTCCTGAGATAAAACACAGGATAACTGTACTGCCTGGCAAGAAGACCGCTCTGACACAGACAGGGTGAAAACAGAGATCTGATGGAAGCCAGAGTCACAAGAGAGGCGATCCTTTTCTATGATAGCTTCCTAAAGAGTGGAAGGTGAGAACTGGCCATTCTGGGGATGAAAGAGCAGGGCCACACCACTTTCTCCCTGCTTATCAGCACAGACAGACAACAGTGAACAATGCAGAGCTCCCAGTGGAAGCTGAAGCCACTTACACCAAATCCTGTTCCCCAACACATGCAGGTACATCCTTCCTAGGCAAGTCTGTGTGAAAAGAACTGTAGCAGACCCCTCCCTCAGGAGACCAGCACAAACCCCTCGCATATACCAAGTCTACTGATCATAGGGTACTACAAATCTTCAGCTCTAGGGACAATAGGATCTAGCTTTTTTTTAAGATTTTATTTGTTTATTTGTCAGAAAAAGAGAGAAAGAAAGCACACAAGCAGGCAGAGAGGCAGGCAGAGGTGGAGAGAGAGGCAGGCTCCCCGCTGAGCAAGGAGCCTGATGCAGGACTCGATCCCAGGACCCTGCGATCCTGACCTGAGCCGAAGGCAGTGGCTTAACCCACTGAGCCACCCAGGCATCCCAGGATCTAGCTTTTAACAAGCAGACCAAAACAAACCTAGTTAAAACTTGAGACAAAGTGGTCAAGGTCCAAGAACTCCCCACTGCAGGCAGAGGAACTGCAGAGAACTGAGCTGAAGGAAGGAGCAGCCTAAACACAACAGCAGAGTGTGCATACTGAAACACTTCATGAAACACCAGGCCCAAGACAGTATAGGATCTTTTCTGATTACATCATTAATCTCATGAGCAGGAATATAACAAGCTCTCCTAACATAAGCACATGCGTGCACATGCATGCGCACACACACTCACACACACATACAGTGACCTAGAAAAAAACTGACAAGATGGAGGAATTCACACCAAAAGAAAGAACAGGAAGAGGAACTGCCAGAGAATTAATCAAAAGATATAAGTAAGATGCCTGAACCAGATTTTGAAACAACAATCAAAAGGATAATAGCTGGGCTTAAGAAAAGCACAGAAGACTTTAGAGAATGCCTTACTGCAGAGATAAAGAACTAAAAACTAGTCAGGCTGAAATTTTTAAAAAATGCTATAACCAAGATGTAAAGCTGACTGGATGTAATGACAACAAGAATTAATGAAACAAAGAAATGAATCAGTGACATAGAAGATATAATTGTAGAAAATAAAGATGAAAAGAAGAGGGGAAAGAAAAGTATTGGATCAGGAATGTAGAATTAAGGAACTCAGTTACTCTGCAAAGTATAATAACATTCATATCATAGGAGTCCCAGAAGAAGAAGAGAGAGGAAAAGAGTCAGAAGGTTTACTTGAGGAAATTTGAGGGGAAAATTACTCTCATCTGGGAAAGGAAACAGACATCAAAATCCAAGAAGCACACAAAACTTCCATCAAATTTGACAAAAGCCAGCCAACACCAAGACATATTGTAGTCAAATTCAAAAAATACAGAGGACACCTACGTGGCTCAGTCAGTTAAAAGCTGCCTTTGGCTCAGGTCATGATTCCAGGGTCCTGGGATCGAGCCTTGCATTGGGCTCCATGCTCAATTGGGAGCCTGCTTCTCCCTCTCCCTCTCCATCTGCCTGTTCCTCTCCCTGCTTGTGCTCTTGCTCGCTCGCGCTCTCTCTCTCTGTGTTAAATAAATAAACACACAAATACATAAATAAATCTTTTTAAAAATAAATACACAGACAAGAAAGAATCCTGAAAGCAGCAAGGGGAAAAATTCCTTAGCCTACAAGGGAAGAAAGACCACACTCACAACACATCGGTCCACAGAAACATGGCAGGCCAGAAATAAAGTCAACCAGGAATTCTTTACCTAGAAAGTCTGTTATTCAGAATAGAAGGAGAGATAAAGATTCTCAAGGATGAATTTCTAAGATGGTAGAGAAGACCTTAGTTTTGTCTGGTCCCAGGAGTTCAACTAGATAGCCATCAAACCATTTAGAACACCTGTGAACTTGACCTGAGATATAAGAAAAGAATTGCTGCAATTGTATAAATAGAAAAGTGACCGCAGGAAGAACAAGGATGCCTGAGTGTAACAGAGTTCCCAAGTGTCAGAGCATCAGAACAGGGAAGCTGGTTGTAAAGAGCAAGGCTAGGAGTGGACTTTCAGATTGGTGTTCTCATAAACCATGAACCACAGCATGGTCAGGCAACCACTCTCCAAGAAGGGGACCAGGAAGGAGCAGAACCACAGCAAGAGCCCCCTCACTCCCCCAGGTGGAGCAGGACAGATGTACACCACAGCGGTCCATAAAGTTTAGAGACTGGAAACGGGTCTGCATGCCTGAAATAAAAATACTTGGCCACAGGCTGGGTGAGCACAGAGTGTGGACCGAGACCAGGGAGACAGGAGTGACTGGATACTATTTCCTGATGGCTCACAGAGGAGTAGGGAGCACAAGATTTGGCTCCAGGATGGGAGACTGGGAGGCTTCCAATTTCATTCTTTTCCTCTAAAGTGATGCAGAAAGACTTCAGGGAACAAGAGCCACATAGAGCAATCCAGAGTCACTTACTAATCCTGGAACCCTGGCAAGGGTAGTGCAATTCCACCTGGGGCAAATACACCTGAGAATCACTGCAACAGGCCTGGCTGCAGGAGATGAGCAAGAACATCTGGGCCAAGTTTACCTATCACACAGAAGTGCAAAACTCCAGCACTAAGCAAAAATAATACACAGAATTCATGGGATTTTTTTCTCATGATTTTTCAGTCTTTCAATTTTAATTTTTTTTCTTTCTTTACAACCGATTTATTATTTTATCAACTCTTTATTTAAAGTCTTTTTAAATTTTCTTTTTTATAACTCAATGCTATCCTTTCATTGAATTTATTATAGTTTTGTATATATGAGAGTTTTTCTTTCTTACAATTTTGGGATGCAGTTTCCTCTAATAAACAGAACAAAATACACCCAGGATATAGTGTATTGCTCTGTTCTGTTCATCTGTCTATGTTCTTTCTTTTTTTTCTTTCAATTTTCATTTATGCAGTTACATTTTCTCTTTCATTGGATTTAATTTTATTTTTTTAGATAGATAAGTTTTTCTTTCTTTACAATTTTGGGATCTAGTTGTCAAACAAACAAACAAACCAAAGCACACACAAGATCCAGTGTATTCTATTTTGTTCACCTGTTTGATTATGTTCTTTTTTTTCTTTTTTAAAATTATTTGACTGTTATTTTTTTAATTTTATTTTATTTTTTCAGTGTTCCAAGATTCATTGTTTATGCACCATACCCAGTGCTCCATGCAATATGTGCCCTCCTTAATACCCACCACCAGGCTCACTTATCCCCACACCCCCCTCCCCTGCAAAATGCTCAGTTTGTTTCTCAGAGTCCACAGTATCTCATGGTTCATCTTCCTCTCCAGTTTACCTCAATTCACTTTTCCTTTCCTTCTCCTAATGTCCTCCATATTATTGTTTATGCTTCACAAGTAAGTGAAACCATATGATAATAGACTCTCTCTGCTTGACTTATTTCACTCAGCATAATCTCCTCCAGTCCCATCCATTTTGATCAAAAGTAGGGTATTAATCCTTTCTGATGGAGGCATAATATTCCGTTGTATATATGGACCATATCTTCTTCATCCATTCATCTGTTGAAGGGTATCATGGCTCCTTCCACAGTTTGGTGATCGTGGACATTGCTGCTATGAACATTGGGGTACAGATGGCCCTTCTTTTCACTATACCTGTATCTTTGGAATAAATACCCAGGAGTGCAATTGCAGGGTCATAGGGTGGTTCTATTTTTAACTTCTTAAGGAATCTCCACACTGTTTTCCAAAGTGACTGCACCAACTTGCATTCCCATCAACAGTGTAAGAGGGCACCCTTTCTGCACATCTTCTCCAACCCTTGTTAAATTGTATTCATTTACTTTTTTTCTGATTTTGGATCTCTTCTGATTCGTTTAGTGTATGTTTCTCTGAAGTCATTGTTGCCATTTAATATTTTGTTCTCTTATTCATCTGTTCTTCTCTGGACAGAATGACAAGATGGAAAAGTTCACATCAAAAAAGAGAACAAGAGGCAGTACTAACTGCCAGGTATTTATTCAGTATGGGTATAAGTAAGATGTCTGAACAAGAGTTCAGAATAATGATTATAAAGATACCAGCTGGACTTGAAAAAACTGTAGAAGATACTAGGGAATCTCTTTCTGGAGAAATAATAGAACTAAAATCTAATCAGGTCAAAGCAAAAAAAAGGCTATTAATGAGACACAGTAAAAAATGGAGGCTCTTAAAATGATGCAGAAGAGAGAATTCATGCTATAAAAGAAAAAAATGATGGAGAATGAAGAAGCTGAGAAAAAGACAGATAAACTACTGGATCACGAGGGGAGAATTTGAGAGATAAGTGATACCACAAAGTGAAACAATATTAGAGTAATTGGGGTCCCAAAAGAAGAGGAAAAAGAAGGGGCAGAGGGTATATTGGAGAAATTATAGCTGATAACTTCCCTAATCTGGGGAAATAAATAGGCATTCAAGTCCAGAAGGCACAGAGAACCCCCCCCCCTCCAAATCAATAAAAATAGATCAACACCTGGACAGCTGTATACAAAAGAAAGACACTTGACCATTCACTTACACCATACACAAAGATAAACTCAAAATGGATGAAAGACCTCAATGTGAGACAGGAATCCATTAAAGTTGTAGAGGAGAACATAAGCAGTAACCACTTTGACATTGGCCACAACTTCATTGAAGACATATCCAAAGGCAATGGAAACAAAAGCTAAAATGAACTTCTGGGACTTCATCAAGTTAAAATCTTCTGCACAGCAAAGGAAACAGTCAACCAAGCAAAGAGGTAGCCCACTGAATGGGAAAAGATATTTGCACATGACACTACAGACAAAGAGATGATATCAGGATCTATAAAGAACTTCTCAAACTCAACAGCTAAAAAAAAAAAAAAAAAAAAAAAATCATGTCAAAAAATGGGCCAAAGACATGAACAGACACTTCTCCAAAGAAGACGTAGAAATGACTAACAGACACATGAAAAAATGTTCATCATCATTAGCCATCAGGAAAATTAAAATCAAAACCACATTGAGATACCACCTTACATCAGTAAGCATGGCAATAATTGACAAGGTAAGTAACAATAAATGTTGGAGAGGTTGTAGGGAGAGCAGAACCCTCTTACACTGTTGGTGGGAATGCAAGTTGGTACAGACACTTTGGAAAGCAATATGGAGGTTCTTCAAAAAATTAAAAATAGAGCTACCCTATCACCCAGCAATTGCACTACTGGGCATTTACGCCAAAGATATAGATGTAGTGAAAAGAATGGCCACATGCAACCCAATATTTATAACAGCAATGTCCACAATAGTGAAACAGTGAAGAGTCAAAATGACCTTCAAAAGAAGAATGGATAGTGGTGCCTGGGTGGCTCAGTGGGTTAAAGTCTCTGCCTTCAGCTCAGGTCATGATCTCAGGGTCCTGGGATCAAGCCCTGCATCAGGGTCTCTGCTTGGCAGGGAGCCTGCTTCCTCCTCTCTCTCTGCCTGCCTTGCTGCCAACTTGTGATCTCTGTCTGTCAAATAAATAAATAAAATCTTCAAAAAAGAAGAATGGATAAAGAATATGTGGTCCACATATATAATGGAATATTACTCAGTCATCAGAAAGGATGAATACCCAACTTTTGCATCAACATGGATGGAAATGGCAGAGATTATGCTATGTGAAATAAGTAAAGCAGAAAAAGTCAATTATCATATGGTTTCACTGATTTGTGGAACATAAGGAATATCATGGAGGACATTATGAGAGGAAAGGGAAAAATGAAGTGGGGAAAATCAAAAGGGGAGACGAACCATGGGAGACTATGGACTATGGGAAATTATCTGAGGCTTTTAGAGGAGCGGGGTTGGGAAGAATGGGTTAGCCCAGTGATGGGTATTAAGGAGGGCATGTATTGCATGGAGCACTGGGTGTTACACACAAACAATGAATCACGGAAGACTACATCAAACACTAATGAGGTTCTGTATGGTGACTAACATGACATAATAATTTTAAAGTCCAAAAGATACCTAGGAATAAACCTAACCAAAAAGGCAAAAGATTTGTAATTTGAAAACTATAGAACACTTATGAAAGAAATTAAAGTGGACAGCATAAAGAATATTAGGAGAAAAAAAGGAAAAGTGAATTGGGGGAAACTGGAGGGGGAGACAACCCATGAGAGACTGTGGACTCTGAGAAACAAACTGAGGGTTTGGAGGCGAGTGTGGTGGGGAGATGGGTGAGCCTGATGGTGGGTATTAAGGAGGGCACATATTGCATGGAGTACTGGGTGTGGTACATAATGAACCTTGGAACACTGAAAAAAATGAAATAAGATTTTTAAAAATGATATAGAAACAAAAGGAACACTTTACAACAGATCAATTGCTCTGTTCACTGAAAAACAAATTAATAAAATTCATAAACCTACAGCCAGACTTACTAAAAAGAAGAGAAAAATGATTCAAATAAGGTCAAAAATGAGAAAGAGGAAATGACAACAGACACCACAAAAATACAAACAAATATAAGAGAACTTTATGGAAAACTATGAGAACAAATTGAACAATCTGGAACAAATAGATATGTTCCTAGAAACATAAGTGACCATAACTTAAAGAGAAAGAAATAGAAAAACTTTAACTGGTCAATAACCAGCAAAGAAATTTAATCAGCAATCAAGAAACTCCCAAAAAACAAAAGTCCAGGTCAGGGGGACAGGGGAATTCTACCAAACATTAAAAGAAAACTTAATACCTATTCTTCGCCAACTATTCCAAAGAAAGAATAAAGGAAGGAAATCTTCCAAATTCATTTTGAGATCAGCAATACCCTGATACCAAAACCAGTATAAACACCACTGAAAAAGAGACCTACAGGCCATTATCCTTGATGAACATAGATGCAAAAATACTCAATAAAATACTACCAAACATAATCCAACAGGACATTAACAAAGTCATTCACCATAATCAAGAGGGATTTATTCCTGGGCAGCAAGAGTGGTTCAGTATTTACAAATCAATCAACATGATAGACCACATTTTTTAAAAAGTAACAATCATAGGTTGCTGGAGGAGAGATGGGTGGAAGGATGGGGTAATTGGGGTATGGCATTAAGAGGGCTTTTAATGTAATGAGCACTGGGTGTTATATGCAAGTGATGAGTCACTGAACTCTGCCTCTGAAATTAATAATATACTCTATGTCAATTAATTAAATTCAAATTAAAAATGATCATTTCAATTGATGCAGGAGAAGCATTTGACAAATTAGGGTATTCACTCATTGTAAAAACCCTCTGTGGATCTTGTCAATAATGTTGCCAATTACAATATTATAATCTTTCTTTGAACACTAGAGAATTTGTATACAATATATACTTTACAAATCATTAGTGGACTTTCAAAGATTGGATGAACACAAACCAACTCAGTAGAATAACAAAGATCATTACTTATGGCTAAATGTAGGGCTCAACGTTGCCACTTCTGAACTATTTCCTTATACAGCTTTCTTAGCACTAAGAGTGCAGTGGCCATTTCCTTCAGCTAATCTCTGCTTCCAGTGCTTAATAAAAAGTCTAACTTAGGAAAAAAAATAAAACCCTCAACAAAGTAGAGTAGAGGGAACATAACACAATAGAAGCCATATGTGAAAAAAAAGAAACCCATAGCTAATATCAACCTCAAGGGCAAAAACTGAGAGCTTTTCCTCTACAGCCAGGAACAAGATAAGGATGTCGACTCTCACCACTTCTATTTAACATAGTACTGGAAGTCCTAGTCACAGCAAACAGACTAGTCACAGCAAACACAACAAAAAAACAAATAAATCATCTATATCAATGAGGAAGAAGGCACACCTTCATTCTTTGTGGATGACATGATACTCTATACCGAAATTTCAAGATTCCAC